>NC_000071.6:149312623-149318748 GCF_000001635.26 Mus musculus
TCTGTGCGTGCACTGTGTACATACAGGTGCACTGGAAGACAGAAGAGGGTGTTGTACCGCCGGGGGTTGGAGTTTCAGATGCTTGTGAACCATCTGATAGGTGCTGGAGTTCTAAATCCAGGTCCTTTGGAAGAGCAGCAAGTACTCTTAACTAATGAACCGTCTCTCCAGCCCTGATAACAGCCTGACTTTAACTAGTATTTTTAGAATTAGCACAGGAAAAAAAAAAGCGTATGGTTTCTCTTATCTTCAGTCTATTTGCATATATCTTAAGCGTTGCCAGAGATTTCTATAGAAAAGGTATATATGTATGCTTCCTCTACTGCAACAAGTTGCAACATATTGCGCCCACACATACCCAGGAATTCACTTGAAGTTCTGCCCGGCACATACTTTGGAAATTAGGTTAGAACAAGCGGCTGGTTGTGCTTTATTCACGGCCTTTTCGGGACAGAGTGCCTTTGAGCACTGAGGCTGTGCTCATGTGACGGTGTGGTTGTTACATGGAGGCTTGGGAACTGCCCACCCCGAAGTTCGGGTGTCCAGAGCTGAGACGCTTCTCTGGTTTCGCAGGGAGAAATTCCTGCGGAAGCTGTTTTCCCAAAAGCCTCGACATTTCAAATGCATTCCTATTTTATCTGGTTACTTCTCTGGGAAGCCACACTCCGGGCTAACGAATGGGAAGAGATGGAGAGATATCACCAGGTTGGTTTTCGTTTCTGTTCCTTGCAGAAGGAACAGAGCGTCTCACAACTGAGCGTCTAAGCAAAGTCTTCTCTGTGGCAAGCAAGTTCCCAGCATGCCCTGCGGGCCAGTCTTCAGCGCCTGCCTGGCACAGCCCCATGATTCTTTTGCATACTTTTGTGCCTTCTTCAACATCCTTGGAACACCCGTGTTTCACACCTGCAGATCACAGCCAAAAGAGGCTTCTCATTTAGACAGCAATAGGCACCCTCTTTTCGCCGCAGGGCAAGGTCTCACTAGACTAGTCTGGAGTTTGCCCTCCTTCTTTGTTCCCCAACCCCCAACCCTAACCTCCAAATCCTTTCTCAGGGCTGGAGGTACAGGTGTGCGCCGTCACATCTGACAGTTTCCTGGTTTTTAAAACATCAAGTGCATTTGCTCTGTATCACTCTTTTTCCACTCTTTTTGCTCAAGAAATTTTTATGTGATTCTTGGCACACAGGTAATATAAATGTGTATACACAACAAACATTTATGGATACTTCACAGTGAAACTTATCTTGAAAAGAATTCTTTGGTAGATGTATAATTTTACAAATCGTTAAAGACAAAGTAAATCCACGCGATAATGAGATGGGCGCGCTTCTTTATTTTGACCTAGAGAGTGAAATCTTGGCGGAGCGTTTGGGGCTGCAGGGCGTGGGAGCATCTTCAACATTTTGATTTTTGTGATTGGTAATGCCGAGGATGACATTCTGCACAAATATGCGGTCCAAAATGGCAGATATGTGTTTAGGGCCATTGCTGACATTGTTGGAAATGCTGTCCTCACCTCAAGCCAAGATTCATTCACAGTCATTTATGAGACTCAAGCCAGCAACTCAAACGGCAATTTTAAAATTCCAACTCGACACCATCCAAGGATATGCTAATTTTATATTTACACACAGAGGAATGACAGAGGAAAAGGCTAAAGTCTTTGCTTTCTGTAGTTAAACTGTCAAGTGTCTGTAAGGCTAGAAAGCATCCTGTGTACAACAAAAATATAAAGATCCATAATATCCAATAGTCTTGAGCTGAGGTGTTTGGGGCAGGCCCATTGACATGTGTGACGTCACGATGGCATGCATGTTGCGAGGTGCTCATGCTGTGTGTTCAGGATGAAAGTGCAGTGAAGTTTCTAGAACCCACAGAGGCTCAGGCTGTTGGAAACGCCTGTGATTTATCACGTTTGATTTCGAATTAATTTCTGGTGTTCAGAAACCTTTTACCATTGCCGAAAGGTTCACTGCCTCCATATTTAGTTACCATGGGGGACCACGTTTTGAGAAACAGGGCTGGAATTTGTGCACCATAGCGACACAGACACAATAATAAGGACGGCAGCAGGAGTGGAGGGAGAGCGACCCGTGTGAGAAGCAAGTGAGCAACAGCGGCTCTGTCATGAGTGATGTTTGAATCCAGCTGTTTGAATCCAGATGTTAGCCTCTATGCACGGGAGACAGCACATGCCAGCCAGGGTTGGGATGGGTGACAAATCACACTGTCTTCTGCCTCTGGAAAATGGATGTAACAGCTTAGCCCTTTTGCTAGTTTTTGCTCTGTGAAGATTCTAATGTTAGCTTGCGATATGATTCACATAGAAGGGGAGGGTGAGACAGAATTCCTTTCATTTTTCCCTCCATGGTTCCTGGAACCTTCAAGAAAACAAACCAAGATAGCTTGGATTTAAAAGGAGAGGACAATAGTGCCTGTTCAAAGGTAGACACATCTGTGAGTCCAGGGGCAATACCTGTAACCCCAGAGGAGAAGGATCATGGGGTCAAGCCTGAGCTACATTGTGAGCTTTAGGCTAGCCTGAGCTGTGAGAACCTGTCTCAAAGCCAAGCCAAGGCAAACAAACAGGGAATAGAAAAGAAGATAAAGCAAAACCTTGACTTAGTTCTGCTGCTGTGACCTCAGCAACTCTTAGCTGGGGACTCACTTAGAGTCCCCAGAGGTTCCATCCAATCTCATGCAGGAATCATGGTGGCAGGCAGTCAGGGAGGCATGTTGCTGGACCAGTAGCTGAGAGCTTTATAACTTAATCCAAGACAGGAGGCAGAGAAGGGGGGTGGCTCCTGAAACCTCAAAGCCAATCCCCTAGTGACACACCTCCTTCCACAAGACCACACCTCCTGATCCTTCCCAAACAGTTCCACCAACTGAGGTTTAAGCATGCAGCTATGTGAGCATGTGAGATCCATTCTCATTCATAGCATGTGAGAACCACATGTCTAAGCCCAAACTGAACAGGCTTCTGAGCAGACAACAGACTGCTTTCCATCAGCTTCTTCAGAGTGACAGGAACTACCCATGGCCAGTGCTTTTTAAGGGATCTTGGAAAAAACACGTAGACTTCCTTCAAAGGTGGAAGCAGAAAGGCCGCCTGGGCTCCATTTTGTAAATCCTATTGTGAATGAGATCTTATGTTTCACAGTAAAACAATGGTCTGGAGCTTGGATGCACATCTTCTTTTGGACTCAGTGGACTAAAAGGCAAAGGTTAGTTTCTGTGACTCTAATGATCATTACTGTTTACGGACTCACCATGTTTTATAGTTAGACTACTTTCCACAATGAAGGAAAGAGGCCAACTTGGGTTTCCAGAGATCTTGTCCCTCTTGGTGGTTAGGAGGCAAAGCACACCGGATAATAGGACCTGAGTCTCAACAGCAGTGGCCCTTGGTGAGCACACGCTAGTGTCTGCACCTTAATCTAGCTGAGTGATGCTGTCATTTGTGAATTTATTGCAATAAAGTGATTGTATTTAAAATGTGTCCCTAGCATTTTACAGATAGATATTCACATATTTGAAATTCAAATGTTTCTGTATATTTTTATTTATTAAAGTGGCCATCCTAGTTCTGGTTGGGAGGAGTGAGAAGCATTTCCAGCATCAGCCGCTGCTTAAATCACTGGTCTTCCATCTTTGTCCCTTGTCTGCTTTTATAATTCTCCTATGTGACTGGGACTGCCAGCATATAGAAAGAGGATATTGTCACTGACATGAGCCATCTTCTGGATTTATCTACTTCATCAGAATCTTGGTTAGACTCCATCAACACTATTTAGAACATCCTGTCCTTTCTGTGTTTTGTAGTAGAAATTGTTATCCATCTATCTGTCCACTTATTTATTTGCCCACTAAGCCTTCTTCCCATCTGTTCATGGTGTCTCTTCACAGCAATGAAACCCTAACTGCAGCAGAGACCTTATTAGCTACTTTTCTGCCCCTGTGGGGAAGTAACGTGACCAAAAGTAACTTAAGAAAGAAAGGTTTTATTTTAGCTTATGGTTCCTCATGGCAGGGAAGGGATGGTATAATGGCGTGACTAGGAAGCTGACTGATCATAATTCATCTGCATAGGAAGCGGAGTGTGTGAGGAGGATGTGAGGGAAAGGCTATAAACTCTCGGAGCCCACTCCCACTGTTGTACTTTATCCAGCAAGGCTGCCCACCTCCTAAAACAGAGCCACCATCTGGGGATGGGGTGTTCACATACCCAAGCCTGTGAGGGGCACTTATTGCAAACCACCACAGATTCTAATTCTTTCTGTTACAGATAGATGAATAGCTTCAGTCTGAGAGAGATGACTGCTTTCACGGACTGGAAGCTCAGCTATTTAGGACATGCCAGTACTAAAAATACCACCCTGGAAAGGTGTTCTGCTGCAGGTTGCAGCCACAGACATTCTAGATTTTCAAGGCTGACCTAGCCTTGGTTACAGGTTCCTGGCTGCTCAGGGGCACTCTGCAGTTGCCATGGGAACCAGCCGCTCACAGAGTGTTCTTCTCTGGGGTCTCCTGAACTCTGCCTCAGCTGCCATGGCTAGCATCTTCTCAGATGCTGCCATGGGAACCACTGAAATGTTAGCATCTCCCTCTAGCCCACCAGCCCACCCGGCAGAGAGAGCCTGGCGGGGGGGGTGTCACACAGTGGGGGCTGGGCTTCTAGAGCACAAAGTTACCCAGTTTCAGCAGCTTCTGTGGAGTAGTACATTCAAGTTCAAAGTGGACAACTAGGACATGGGCTACTGGAACACATCCCAGCTAACCGGAGAAGAGTGAGGTCCCCCTCCTCCCCCCAAAAACAAGCAGCAGAAGAAAACGGCGGGGGGGGGGGTCCATTCTTTATCCTCCAAAGGGCTTCTGGGGTGGTGGTGGCAGCTCTGAACAAAGACTCTGATTCCATCCCCAGAGGGGGATGTGAACCCTGAAACTTCCCAGAGAAGTGTGTGTTCAGACACTAAACCCTGTAGACCTGTGGGAATATACTCAAAACATTCATCTAGTTTTAGATTTCTTGGGTTCACAGAAAGAAGAAAAACCAGGTGTCCCTCTAATCTCTAGTGTCAAATCTTGTCCCCCAACCAAGCCTGTCTCCTCCTCTATGACCTGCACTGGGTGCTGGCTTGGAAACTGAAGCCGGGTTTTTCTGATGATGGGAAGACTTTATATCTATTTTCACACTGTGCGAGGTTCCTGTTTGACTCCTTTTCCTGCTCCGTCCTGGAGCCAGAACTGCAGTGTGGCTTGTTCTTACGTGAAAGAGATGTCCAAGGCCTCCACGCCTGACTCCACGCTCCTTCCGGGGTTAGCCAATTGTATCCTGTTTTAGGATTGAAAGTCCATCTTCCAGGATGCTCATCCATTACGGGGCAACCCTAGGACAGATGTCTTCAGGCTTGGCCATCCGAGCCTTGATTCCTGTGATTGGCTGAGGATACATACGTTGTTTCCTTGCCCATGACAGGGAAAATAAATTCCTGTCTTTTGGGATTGAAAAGAATATAAATTCTTTCGCATAGGAAGTGCTCAGTCGATGCTAGTTATTTTCTCTGGGTGGGCATCTCAAGAGTAGTGACACAATTGTTAAAAGCTCTCACTGTGCTTTTATAGCCAATGGTGATGTTCTGAAGGACAGCGAGCCAGGAGAGGACTTATGACAGTGTCCAGGTAGGGATGGCATGCCTCCTCCATCTGCTGTGGGCCACGAATGAACACTGAAGGAAGACACATGACAGAGTGAGACTCTAGTGATTATCAGGTGAACCCAAACAGAGCCAGCCATAGGTATAAAACCTGGCTTGCAAACTCTAGTCTGGTTCACAGAGAAAGAGATGGGAGGTTTCCGAAGCCTGGAAGTGTCTCTGAGGAGATAGCTGGGCAGCCTAATAGGAAGATCTATATAGGCACTCCTGAATGCTCAGGAAGTTCCAGACTATTTTGATCTACTCTATAGTGTATTTTTTTATGTAAATCCAGGGTGCAGGGAACAGCACACAGGGTTGTCTCTGGGAGGAACAACGGTGATGTCTGACGTGTCTCTGAGGTATCTTGCAGCTGAGAGAGCCACCCCCTCCAAAGAGGTGCAGACTTGGGGGGGGGGAAGAAATTTC
>NC_000071.6:149318882-149319625 GCF_000001635.26 Mus musculus
TTCATGGAGGAGTCAGGACCTTCCTCCCTTCTCCCTCCGTGGCGATGTGTCCTTTTGGGCTGCAACTCTGGGGTGGCTTTTTATTTTTATTTTTTTCATGCTCATGAATTGCAATTCTTCAACTTCTTGATCATGATAAGGTTGCCTCCCTGTGTGCAGAGGTCACACCATTGAGGATGACGATGAGCAAGGGGAATGACAGAAGAGTCTCCAACCAAGTCAAGACACCTTAGTCCCTCAGGATCAGTGGCTTTTTCTATGGTGCATGCATGGGGCGAGGGACAGGTGTGTGTAGACAGGCTTCAAAATATATCTGTGTCTTTAGTGTACAGGTAGGCTTAGTGTTGCTAAAATTACTTCCTTGGGGAGGCGAAAACAATGTCTGCCCTCCTCCTAAGGTCCCAATAATGAACAAAAGCAGATTCCACCACAGATCTCTTTGGGGAACCAATGGCTTTATTGGCCTTACCTACAGAGTAGAGATGACAGGTTATCTACAAGAGTGTGTGTGTTAGCATTTTTTTCTAGGCTCTGCCCTACAGTTACCAGGCAACAGCCAGGTAGGCCTGGCTTACTATAAAAGGGGCTGCCTGCCCCCTCCTTGCTCTCTTGCTCTCTCACTCTCTGTCCCTTCTCTCCCTGACCCCTTTCTCTCCCCCCCCCATGTGTTCCTGGCCACCTCCTCCTCCTCCTCTCTCTCTCTCTCTCTCTCTCTATCTCTCTCTCTTTTTTTTTTTTTTTTC
>NC_000071.6:149319725-149539725 GCF_000001635.26 Mus musculus
GAGCACCACCCTCCTCCCAGTCTTCTTCAACCTATACCCTTGAGCCCCTCCTTGGGGCTGCAGGCAATTAGAGTTACAAAGAACTGGTACAGGGTGGCTGGACAGTCGGTAAGCATTGATAGGATGATCCTTTGCAAACGGAGAGAGCTGAATTCCTGAAGCTGGCTTTTTGGCTCAGAGGATCGATCCTCCAGTACAACATTCATCAGCTGTGGAGTACCACGCACTCAGCTCCTCCTCAGGAGATGTGCCGGGAGGCAGACATCAACAAGGGTGGGACTGGAACAAACTTGCTGCCTTTTCCTTTGCTTCTCCCATTCACCTCACAGGGGGAACGCCACCACCTGGGTATCATGCACCCCCCCTTAACTGCTGCCCTCCACTTTAAAGACAGCTGCCTAGTGCGAATAGCCCACTGGCCTCTAAAATCTGCACTCCTTATGGCCAAACTGCTGTTAGCAACTGTGCCTCATCGGAATTCCTTCTCACCAAGGGGGTTGCTCTATATTCAATTTCTTAGTAAATATTGTGCATTCCTAAACAGAAACCCAAACCATCCGACGTTATGCTGTTAGGGGGCTTCAGCATTTACCAAGCGCAGAGGGAATAAAGCCGATCTGCGTTCTGTGGATGCGGACCGTGGGATGGTGAGAAAGGAGGTAGGTTGTGCTTTGGCCTGGGAAAGAGGCCCTGGGAAAAGCTTCGTCGATCTATCCCTATCTTTCACACAAGCAAGGTTCCCGTCTGAGGATCAGCCTGACACTGGTGCATAGCTACGGAGCCCTAGGGTCAGATGAAGTGGGGGGCTGCTAAACCTCCAGACTGGGGCGGGGAGCCCTTCAGAACACTGCCTGCTCCACTTCCCCTGGGGCCTGCCAGAGAGCCCTGCAAGGACTCTGGATCTCATTACCGCTGCGCCTGGCCTCGGCACGGGTCTGGTTTCTATCACTTGACTGTTGATTTGACCCGCAATCATCGTCAGAGGGCACATTCCTGGCCCGTGGTTTAAGAGAAAAGCATACTTTTGCCTGCAGCTGCGGTGCGCTCAGTTCAGAGCTGAGGAACACAGTTCTGAGGTCTCTCAGCGCTCCTCCTTCTGTCTGCATCTGGCTGTGCTCTGTA
Source organism: Mus musculus (assembly GCF_000001635.26). NCBI lineage: Eukaryota > Metazoa > Chordata > Mammalia > Rodentia > Muridae > Mus > Mus musculus. The sequence continues at coordinate 149,320,848 of NC_000071.6, forward strand.
GCTTTGATTTCAGAGGCAGGCAGGCAGCAGGCTTGCAGGATGCGGGAGGGCATGTGCGCCCCTCCCCCCAGCCAGGATCTGCCTGAGAGCTGAAAAGTGCAAACGCAGCCAGATGAATGTGTGCTGGAGTATTTGTGGTGAAGGTCCCCAGGGAGTCCTGGGACTCTGTGTCTTTCCTGGAAACACCCAATAAATTGCTGGCCTCGAGGCCTCCTGCTGTTTTAGTGTTAGGCTTTAAATGCCTTCTCCAGGCTGTGGAGAAGGCTTCTTGGACCACACTTCTGCTTGCAGTCCCACAACAAGCATGGCTTTCCCAAACCCAGCCTACTTATGGAGCTAGTCTGGGCTGGAGAAATGGGGGCTACTTCTTGGATACAGGGGTCATTTCTCAATGTATGTACCCCACTCTCTGTACATCAAGATGCTAGGTGTTAGCATTTCCTTGAGGCTCTGCCCAACAGTTACCTAGCAACAGCCAGGGAGGAGCATGGTTCCCTATAAAAGGACTGCTTGGGTTCTTCTCTCTCTCTCTCTCTCTCTCTCTCTCTCTCTCTCTCTCTCTCTCTCTCCTCCTCCTCCTCCTCCTCCTCCTCCTCCTCCTTCTTCTTCTTCTTCTTCTTCTCCTCCCTCCCCTCCCCTCCCCTCCTCCTCCTCCCCTCTCCTCCCCTCCCCTCCCCTCCCCTCCCCTCCCCTCCCCTCCCCTCTCCTCTCCTCTCCTCTCCTCTCCTCTCCTCTCCTCTCCTCTCCTCTCCTCTCCTCTCCTCTCTTCTCTTCTCTTTTCTTCTCTTCTCCCACCCCCTGTCCTCTCTCCCCTTTCTTTCTCTGCCTATACTCCCTTTTCCAGACCCCCCCTTCCACGGTCCCAAATAAATTTCCTTTCATACTAGGCCTGTTGTATGGCTGATACATCAGGGCGATGCCTCAGCATGAGCCCACTAAGGTCCCCCCACCCCCCGCCACCACATCATACCGAGTTTTATAAAATATAATGCTAGGGACCCCTCAGGAGTGAGGAATCAGCTAGGCCCCAGTGTTGTGACGATAAAGGTGTGGCTGGATTTCTATTGGCTGGGTAACCAGAAAATTAAAGACTGTACGAAACAGCTTCGTGGAGAAAAGACACACTCGAGCTTCAAGGTTGTCCTGTTGTTGAAGGCTGGAGTCAGCAGGCTCCTTAGTGGCTGAGCTAATGCAGAATTCAGTGGCTGTGCACAGAGGACCACAGCTAGCTGTAGAGGCCAGTGCTGAGCAAACCAGGTCCTGGCACTTAGGAATCAGGGCTCAGCTGAGGAGTTGGTGGTGCTGAGGGATTTAAACAGTTGCTCCAGTAGGTCAGGCTCCTCTGCTGCTTCCCACAATGAAAGCATAAGCAAAGAGAAGATCACACCAGCCCCTCCCTGAGGTCAGTGTTCTATCCATAACAACCATGTGGTCAACAAAAGGCGGAGGTCGAGCCGCTGTAGAGACGGCATGCCAATGGCTGATGACCTACCCTTGACCCAGTGGGGAATGTACCAAAGAACTTCTGATGAACAACTGAATCCAACCCAGTCTGATTTTGCCCGTACCTTACCAGTTTTACGCGGCAGGCTTCCTTAAGACTTTGACTGACAAGAATGTTCGTTCTCTAGACACTTGTCTCATCAGCTCCCATTGTTGTGTCTGCCTGACACAATGTTCACTTGATGAATGGTTTAATTTTTAACTGCAGACATCTGTGACTTCAGAGGACCCAGCAGAGAGGGGAGGGGGTGAGGAATTACTCAGGAGGGGAAGGGGAAACTATTGGTTGTCAGGAATTGTGAGGCATGAGGAGACCTTGCCACCAGATGGGGTGGAACATGCTCAAACCCCGGGAATCTCAGAGATGTGAAACGGCAGGCACAGAGCTCCTCCTTCCCTCCCTCCATCCCTGCTTTGGAGCACATGACCAGGACCTTCAAGTTGTGGTCAACTAGGTGGTCACGGGCAGTCCGTCACTAAGCACTAAGCACAGTGCCTGGAATTCCTCTCCATGCAAACAGAGTTTCGGCAGCATCTTAGCCTCAGCCAATAGAATGTATTTACCCCCCAAATCCCATCCCACTCCCCCAGGTTTGTATAGTCCCTGTCCACATGGAATAGAGCGCACAAGTTATTTCACCAAGGATCATCTGAGATTGGCTGTTTTTACTGAGCTGTAACACTTGGGAGAGGACTCCCTCCCCCAAGCACACATCGCTGGACCTTGGACCTGGCTGTCTGGCCAGGCTCCTGTTGCTCACAGAGGCTGGCATGAGAACACTGGCTGCCAACATAGCTGCCATTGCAGCCGCATGGTACCCAGGACCCTGGCCACCTGCCCATGCTGTCTGCCTGAACTCTAGATTCCTATTCTAAGAGCCGTAACACTCCAGACATTCTGGGCTGGACCAGAGCCTTGTGGAACCTATTCATTCCGGACTGGGCTTCACCCTCCTTGGTTCAGCCTACAGCAGTGTCTGATGCCCCAGAGGGAAGGGGCGAACTCTGGACTCCACCCGATCCTGCCCTTGCCCTGCCCTCTCCCAGCTGGTGTATGGGTGGCTCCTGGACACCCTACCTGAAGAGGCAGAACTCTGAACCACAAGGAATTAGAGGCAACTCAAGGCAGGGACTCAAAAATCCAGCCAGGGGGCTGGTGAGATCGCTCAGCAGTAAGAGCACTGACTAGTCTTCCGAAGGTCCTGAGTTCAAATCCCAGCAACCACATAGTGGTTCACAACCATCTGTAATGAGATCTGACGCCCTCTTCTGGTATGTCTGAAGACAGCTACAGTGTACTTACATATAATAATAAATAAATCTTTGGGCTGGGGCCTAAGTGAGTTGGGGGGGGGGTGGTGCTGAGTGAGCGGGGCCGGAGAGAGCAGAGGTCCTGAGTTCAATTCCCAGCAACCACATGATGGCTCACAACCACAGCTACAGTGTACTCATATACATAAAATAAATAAATAAATCTTAAAAACAAAAACAAAACAAAACAAAAAAACAACCAGTCAGGGACACCGCAGTGGCTTTGTCTTTATTGTCAACTTGACTAGATTTAGAAACGTTATGAAAACAATACATCTCAATATGGTGGTTGTATAAGCTAATGACAGGACCACTCTGTGGTATGGTTAAGGGGAAGAACAGCCAGAGATAATATCTGGAAGAGTATGGATCCGGGAGAGAAAGTAGTAGACTGAACATGGCTAGTAGACTCCTGGCCAGGAGAGAAGCAGGAGCAGAATGGGGGGGGGGGGGTACGGGGGGAGGGGGAGGGGGAGGGAGGAGGGGAGAGGGGGGAGGGGGAGGGGGAGGGGGAAAGAGACAGAGAGACCAAAGAAAGAGAGATTGGGTGCATTCAGGATAGCGTGACTGCAGACAAGAATGAACATAGTAGAGATAGGGTTACTAGGAGAATGAGAAGCTGTGGAAGACGGAACTGTGAGCTGGGGAAAGAGCAGGGACTGAGAGCAACAGGGACTTGAGGCTGAGGGAGCCTGGAAGTCAGCATGTGTTTTGATATGCTAGTAGACATTTGTCCCTTCTGCCTCTGGGAATTTGGGGAAATGGAGATTGCTGCAGCCCCACACTAAATAAAAGGAGGGTCAGCTGAGCACCAGCAGCATCCATGCTTCCCTCGGCTTCCTGCTGACAGACAATGACAGTTGCCAGCTTTCCGTAGCCACCATGATGGGATGGACCCTCAGACCTGGAGCCAATCAAACCCTTTCTTCTTTCAGATGCTTTTGTTGGGTATTTTGTCACAGCAGCAAGCTGTGTATCTGACACAGGTACTCAGGAAGAGACGTCCCTTCAGGAAGCACTTCACCCCCGCGGCCATGTGCACAATTGGCTTCTTCAGTGTTCTAGCCAAGCCTCTTCTTTTGTGGAAATGTTTTTTGGTCCCTTGACTCCAGGTAGGAGGTACTCGCACAAGGCTGTCATCCTTCACATCTCTACTTCCTTGGCCTCACTTTCCCTAGTTGAGGATTCGTAGTCTGCCACTGTTAGCCGGGGTCCCTCTTTGAGATCTGTGTGAACTGTCTTGGGTCCATTTCCTGGGGTGGGGGAGGAGCTAGATGCTTTGATGGTCGCGTTAGCTTCCTGTCGCTCGCCATAGGGCACCGGAGGCAATCCGCTTATAGACAGAGACTTTCCCTTCGATACATACGCTTGGGCGGTCCAGGCATGGTCAGTCGCTCCTGTCTACTGTCCTGTGTGACACATCACAGTGTGAGTGTGTGGCAGACCAGGCTGCTCATATTATGTATAGTCAAGTCAAAAGAGAGGGAGGAAAGGATCCCTCTGGCTCTTACAGAAGCATCCCTCCAATGACCTGGAAACCTGCTGCTGGACCCTACCTCAGTTTCTACAACTTCCTAATGTCACCAGTCCTGGAATCAAAAGCTCTCACAGGGTTTATCCAGCTTACGCTTCCACATTGTTCTTCATCACTGAAGAAGCCAGGAACTCAAACAGAGCAGGAACCTGGAGGCAGGAGCTGCTGATGCAGAGGCCATGGGGGGTTATGTATGATGTATGATGCTTACTGGCTTGCTCCTCATGGCTTGCTCAGCCTGTTTTCTTACAGAACCCAGGACCACCAGCCAAGGGATGACATCACCAACAATGGGCTGGGCCCTCTCCTGTCAATCAGTTTAAAAATGCCTTACAGCCAGATCTTATGGAGACCTCTCCATTGAGGTTCTATCCTTTCAGAGAACCCTAGTTTGTGTGTCCAGTTGACATGCAATTAACCAGCACAGTGGATTTCCCGAGATGGTTAATCTTCATTGTCTACCCAACTGGACTTAAAGTCACCATGGAAACCTGCCTGTGAGGGCGTGCCCAGGGAGGTTTGACAGAGGGATACCCTTCCTAAGTGTGGGTCTTCTTGCTGTATTATCCTGGGACAGTAAGCAGAAGGCCAGAGACAGTACCTTGTTCCTGGCACCTAACTCACACCAGCAACACTCATCTAGATGAGGGTTCTGCTCTGTGACCCAGTCAGGCTCTTTCTGGCATTGTTGTTTTGGGGATCGGTGAACTTTGAGGGAAATGTGTAGACATTCTCAGAATGAGAGCTCAGCACAAAGCATCTGTCAGGTCCCCATGTCCCTGTCCCTGGCACTTCTCATCCCAGACCTACCCAGCCTCTATGCCACAGGAGTTCTCCTGTGAGTCCCACCCCACCTGTATCCTTCCGGGCCCCTTCTCCTCACATCCCTCTCCAAGAACAACTCTCATACATCCTTTTTGTTACGTTTCCCTAACGTTTATGCTTAAGCTTGCTTGAATAGTGATTTCTGTAATTGCTTTGAACGACACGGATCTCCTGTCCCCATGTAGTTGGCCGTTCCTCATGCCTTGCAGCGATGCGTGTAGACACAGAAAGTGTGAGCCACTGGGTGGGAGCACAGGATGGGACCTCTGGGCTGGCTGCTCCATCCTTCTGCCCAGGGGACTTTTTCAGTGTCTGTGGGGGTCTGTCTGTGTGCCTGCTACCTCTGTTGTTACTTGTCTCTGCTCCATGCTGACCTCTCTAGAGGACTTCCCCTCAACTATACTGTCCATAAGCTTCCTCTGATTTCCCTTCCAATCCCTACTGAACTGTCTCTGACCCCTTTCTTTTAGGAGCTCCTAATGTCAGGGTGGCCACTCCCACCTGGCTCCCAGAGACTCCATCAGTAAAAAGTGTGTCCTAACAATCATTGTTGATTCGACCCAAGTTGAGCTGATGAAAGACTGTGCAGATTAAGTGGGCCTGTTTACCCTCCCTAAGGCAAGATCCTTCCAGCAAATAACAGTAGAAGAACAATTCTATAAGAACAAATAGCACTATTTATTGATGGCCAAGTCTGTTCTGTGGGCTCCCTTCTCTAACAGCACCCCAGGAGGTCGCTGTCATGTCTGTTACCCGAGACTTGAATGGAAGTCCAAGGATCTAGCAGTTACTCAGTCTCACGCAGCAAGCAGGCGAAGGAGCAAGAGCAAGAGCTAGACTCCCTTCTTCCAATGTCCTTATATTGTCTCCAGCAGAAGGTGGAGCCCAGATTAAAGGTGTGTTCCACCACACCTTTAATCCCAGATGAAAGGTGTAGCCCAGATTAAAGGTGTGTTCCTTAAACTCGGAGATTCAATATTCTGGAATCCATAGCCACTGTGGCTCAAGATCTTCAAACCAAGATCCAGATAAGGATCTCCAAGCCTCCAGATAAGGGTCACTGGTGAGCCTTCCAATTCCGGATTGTAGTTCATTCCAAATATTGTCAAGTTGACAACCAGGAATAGCCACTACAATCCACCCCTTGTCAACTTGACACAAATAATATCTCATGTTCACATGAAACAATAACAAGGTTGTAAATACGCCTAACATGATATAACTATCCCTCGTACAATCACAAACGCATTAGTAAATTTACAATGGGGCATTCATATTACTTTATAATCCTCGTTTCTGCAACTGGTTACGTGGCCTTAATTGGTATTTATAACTACCTTCCTCTACTACCCATTCTGTATTTCCTTCTCCTTCAGCCAGCACCTCAGCAGGTCTTGGCTCTTTTCCTGGAGGATTGACCCATACCTTCATTCCTGATGGGTCTGCGTCCTTTGTCATCCTGCTTGGATTAGGCTGTTGTAGTTTCCCATTGACTTTAATCACAGGACATGGTAGTACTAAGAGACGCCCTAAGGGATCTCCTACACTCCAGACATAATCTTGCTTACCACCATTGTGAAGAGGTAATCCAATTTCCCCATGGTAATCTGGATCTATCACCCCTCCTAACACTGTTATTCCTTATTTAGCCTGTTGGTTTTTGCTATCCACCACACTATGGAACATTCTTCTATTACCTCCATCTTCAAGAAGAGCAGATTAGGCCACTATCATGGCCAGGATAAATGATCCAAATGGCCAGCTTAAAATGGCACAAACTCTATGCCTCACTCACTGTTCTGAAAACTACAATCCGGGGGTCAGTGGGGGTGCATGCCTTCCAGGGTGCTAGGGAGAGACCTCCCCCTGATCTTTTGGCGCTTCCAGAAGCTTCCTGCTCTCTCTGGCTCTTGGGTGCGTCTCTTCTTTCATCACATGTCTTAAAACTCCATATGCTTGCTGTAGGTCTACCAGATAACCCAGGAAACTCTTTCCACCTGAAGGTGTTTAATTGAGTCATATCTGCCATGTCCCTTCTACCATGTAAGATAGCATGCTCTCTGGTTCCTGGGGTGGGTATATTGGCATCTTTGTGGTGGAAGGGGTGGGGAGTCTATGACTGTACTACCCTGAACATGCCTGATCTCATCTGTGGGTGAGGGGCATTATTCTGCTTCCTATAATGAAGAAACCAAGAGAGAAGAAACAAAGAACTCACGCTGTCACTAGCTCTTTGTAGCTGCTCAATGAATACTTCTGGGGTAAAGTGGTTCTTTAAAAGTGAGATGAATTGTCTCAATTGTTCGTTAGAGCAACCTTCCTGGAGACTTGGGGACAGTTCTCAATTCTGGTCCTGATTGCCATTTTCTCAAGAGCTGGTGAACACTGGAGTCCCTGAGGGCTTGGTTGTTCCTAAGGAGTGCTCTACAAGGCAGCCTTTCCTACTGCCATCAGAGGAAACCCTGCCACAGAGGAGGTTTGATTGCAAAGGATGGGATTAAACATGCAGAACTCACAGACTGTGGAATTGGTGTACAACGCTTCCAGGCTCTCTCTGGTCCCTCAGCTATCCGACTGGCTTTGGGAGTGTGCCCTCTGTGTGCATCATGGGTGCATCCTAGAAAAGTAGAGCTGAACCTCTTCGAGGGCCTGAGGGTCACAGAAGCCCTTACATGTAAACATGCAGCCTTGTCAGGAGGTGTGGAGAGAAGAGAGGGGCCGGAACTGGAAAGCCTCTGAACAGGTCACTTCACCTTTGATGGGAACTGTTAGATGGAAACATGGTTGAAGGGCTTGCAAGGGATCAGGATACCCCAGGGCACACAGGGTGGAAAGGTTGGCTGTGCTGAGCTCGGAGCTGGTCAAGGTCAGAGAACAGAGGAAGATGGCCAGCTGGGTAGGATCATGGGAAGGCAAAGTTTTCTCTCTTCAGAGGCAGCAGAGCCCCTCACCCTACACTGCTCTGTTTTCGTCTGCCTCTTGGTTCTTGCTCCTTCTGTTGGTTTTAGAGACAGGCTCTCAATAGGTAGATCTGGCTGACCTAGAACTTGTGACATAGGCTCAGCTGGCCTCGAACTTGTGATCCTCCTGCTTCCGCCTCCCAAGGGCTGGGATTACAGGGATATGCTACCAGGCCTGACCCTTGGGTCTTAATAAATACACAGCTTGAAATGAGACAGGAAGAAACTCCCACTGCAAAGCACCAGAATGAGGCCGAGCATATGAAGCATCTCTGCAGTGCCAGCCTGCTCCAGCGGCTCATGCCTGTAGCCTTGTGTCCTGAGCTCAGTACTGAGCAAGGCTGCTGTCAGGGCTCCGGGGTTACCTGAGAGTGGTCCCGCTTGCCTTTGTCAGAAGGCAGATGCATTTCCCGACTCTGATTGCATCCCTTGGTTCTGACACCAAGTGGCTGTGGAATTGGAGTGAATCACTTAACTGCTCTGAGACTCCCTTTCTGAGCGACAACAATAGCCTCTTCTCTGGCTGTCGCCAGAATCTGTAAAGCCCCAGGCCCAGCTCAGAGAGCTTGTTGCCAACTGCCCTTGCTAGAAAATTCTGCCCAAGGGAAGCTTTAATTACAGGCCCTTTCTCTTTCTCTCTACTCCCGGGTTTGCTTCCAAGACAATTAACAGACCAGAGAGTTCTGCTACCTATCAGCCACTGGTGGCCAACAGACTCCCCATGCTGGCAACAACAGTGCCTCCAGGAGCCGGACCACTTAAGCAGGTGCCAGCTTGTTGCTCCACGGCTCCCAGAACAGTTGAATCGGTGATAGTTATGCAAGATGCTTGATTAAATATTTACCTTGCTCAGAGCCACCCTGGTGTGGCAGGGCAGGGAAGAAAACCTGAGAAGCAGGGAGGCTCTGGCATCCTCTGCAACTAGCCTGCAGGAACATATGTCTTGATGGGACATATCCTTGACAGACTAGCCAGCCCGTTGCTTTAAAAAAAAAAAAAAACATAACAGTAATGATCTTCGTTCAGACTTGGATGGAATCAGAAGTGTCAGATCCCTGGCCAAACCTGAGAAGTTTGAACAGTACCTGCATACGGTTTCCCCATGAGTTTGGGTGCATACCCACATTCACCACAACATGAACTCTTGGGGTTGAGGGGAGGGTAGGTGGGAGGGTGGGGTATGGGAGGGGTCACCCAGTTCAGTTCCATATAGTCACTACCTACAAGCTCTTGTTATCTTATTAAGGTTGCCATGAAAATATTTCCATCACCATTATTATTTGTTAGATAAGGACATCTATGTCTCTGAGAAGGTGAGCAGCAATGCACATATGTGTGTGTGTATATATATATATATGTATATATGTTCTAGTATATATTGGCTCTAGTATATATATACATATATACACATATACACATATACACATATACACATATACACGTATACACGTATACACATATACACATATACACATATATACATACACATACATATACATGATATACATATACATCATATACATATACATATACATATACATCATATACATATACATATACATACAAGTTAACAGCAAGGCTACAGAGCCAAGATTTGACTTTGGTTCTAGTAATGTGGCATAAACAATATCCTAGATTCTATCATAAGGATCTTGAAGAGTATAGGTCTCTACAGGGGCCCCAGTAGCCCTCCTGGTTTTATTTGATAGAGGATGGGATGTAGTCACCATAAAGGGAACCCATTGCTTCTCCATAACTTGCATCCACTGAACTCTGCTCACGTGGTGCTGGACAGGGTCAGATGTTCACAGTGCCAAACAGGCAGCTGAGAAGAGGGAGGTGGGTGTTAGAAACCTCTGTTTCCTGAGGAAATGGAATGTGTGCTGTTGATAGCTTTGTGGAGGGTCTGATCACACTCTTGTCCTTCCCAGGGTGCCCAGGTAAGAATAAACACACACACACACACACACACACACACACACACACACACACACACCAGACACACAGATACACACACAGAAACACAGACAGACACATGCATAGACACACATATGCATAGACACACTCAGACATACACACACAGACATGCACACAGATATATACACACAAACACACAGAGAGACACACACAGACACTCAGACACACACATACACACCAGACACATACAGAGACACACAGAAACACAAACATACTTAGACATACACACACATACACATATTCACAGATATACACACATATATCACACACACAAACACACAGAGAGACACACAGAGACACACACAGACACCCCATTTCAGCACCCAGAGGGGTGGCAGGCACAGGCTGTTGTCCCATTCTGGTAAGAGACCCCCTAGAGGGTGCTTTGCAACCCCAGGGGTCAGGCTATCCAAATCTGTATGTAACGTTTTCTAGATGATTCTAAAAGCCCGGGATCCCTGAGCGGCTGCACATCCCAGGAGACAGAGGCGGGAAAAGGGCTTTGTTTGGAACTTGTCCAGGAGCTTATGACATGGCTCTGCTATAACTATAACTAGGCACATGGTCTTGCAGGCACTGGGGTCCCCTCAGATGAGAGCTGGTCCCTTTAAGAAACTTGCAGTTCTTGGGACTTTGGACTTTTGGACACTGGTTTTTGGTAACTACGCGCTTCCTCCCAAACACAGCTTTCTTGAGTTTCTCACAGGTCACAGCAGCATTTCTGAGAGTCCTTTGGGGCTCTCAGAACTGTGAAGTTGATGAGCATTTTGTTTGAGTCAAGGTCACACTGCTGTGGTGGGCAGCGTAGGGTCACTCCTGGGCTCTGTCTTGGGGAGCCATGTCTCAGTCCTGAGCAGCACGCTGTCTCCAGACACTAGGGAGACACACATGTCTGAGGGGACGGTGAGCCGAGAGAGGAGAACCAACAAGGGCTTAGAGCAGTTAGAGTAGGCCTGAAAGGGTTAAGGAAGTCTGGATTCCAAGTAGTAATTTGAGTCCTTGGAAAAACAAGGGCTTTTAAATCCTGCTTTAGGGCTGTAGGTCTGGCTCTGGGGGTTGTGACCCTGGGCCTGGCTTTCCTTCTCCCACCAAGCAGGAGTGAGTAGCTTCTATAGCAGGACAATATAGGACCATAGGGGATATATCTATGTCTCAGAGAATAGTATTCTTGGGGCGCTATGTGTCTGTGAACAATTGTTAAATGTTCTGGAAAGCAAAATAATCTCCATAAACACACACATAAGGCGGCGATTTAACAAATACCTGTTTTACACTGCAACCTGACAACTAGAGAGGAGCGAGGAGGGGCTCCCCACCCCCACTCCCTGGTTCGCAGCCATTTGCAGTCCTTATTGCTTTCTTGATCTCTGGGGTTGCAGCCACCATTTCACCAACTAATAGGAAGCTCCGTTAGAGCCTTCTGAAGAGAATTAATGACTTTGTAAATTTAGTGCTTGGTAAACATGGCAGAGAAAAGGCGTATCCTCCTGGCTGGAAGCAGGCTTGCTTGGGCTGTTTCTCTAAAAGCTGGGTCCCAGGATGCTTGGTGCCCAAATATCCCAAGAAGAAACCAAATAGAAGTGACAGGAAACAGCAAAGCCAGGAGCCAGGGAGAGGGAGACACTGTCAACAGAAAACAAAACAAAATCCAGGTGTGGCACGCACACCTGTAATCCCAGGACTTGGGAGGGAGGTGGGAGGATCGAGGCCAGCCTGGGCTACATGGGCTAGTCTCACAACAGACAAACAAATATAGACAAGGTAAAGGCTAGTGATGTTCTTAAGGATAAGTGTGCATTTAAAGTAAAACTGTATGTGGCTGGGAAGTCTGGGTTTGGTGTGGAATGAAGGGAGCTCCCTGGCTTTTGCCACCTAGGCTCCCAGGTCTATGAGTCACTTTGTTCTTTGAAGGCTTTTAGGCTACAATGGTAATAAAAAAGCTTGGAGATAGCTAAGGGGACAGATATTCAGAAAGAGGCATAGGAAGGCTGGCTAAAGTTGATTACTCCTGTGGGGCCTGGCGAGTGGAGTTGAGAGGGCGTGCTTATCATAAAAGCAGGGCATTTTCAGGTGTGTCCCTATAACAGTCTTTATTTTCTGAGTCTTCGTCCTTCAAACTTAGTGTGGTGCACATGTGCAATCGCTGCTCAGGAGGGTGAGGCAGGAAAATTTTGAGTTTAAGGCCCACTAGGGCTGTGGATCTATCAAGATGCTTTCCCCACAGACAGACAGACAGACAGACAGACAAACAGACAGACAGATGCAGGCAAACACCTGCCATTTCCCCAGAGATCAGCCAGTACTTACCCAATCCTTTGTTCCCTGGGAAGACTCCAGCTTCCATTCTACAAATCCTCGTCTCTTTGATAGTTGGTCACTTCTGCTTGGGGACATAGCTTTGGAACAGACACTGGCTGACTCAATGGCTCTATTCATCCTTCCCAGCATTTGTGTTGGCTCAACTAACTCATGTAGTCATTCAACAAACAGTACTGGCAAAAGGCCATGTCTGGATTTTGAGGCCGAATCTTTGGAATTCAGGAGTTGAAAGATTTTCTTCCTCTTTTTTTTTGCTCTTGAGTGCGTATTTATAGGTAGTGTAAGACTCTGGCGAGCCTTAGCTTACCAGGGACTCCCTGAGTGAACAACATGAAACCACCGGGAATCGATGCAAAAAGCAAGAGGAATTTATTTTTCCAAAGTGTTGGGGTCGTTCTACACCTGAAGGAGAAGTATCGACTGTGCACATCTTGTCCCCTTCTGAAGGGGTTCTCTTCCAGGAGGAGAGGGGGCAGGTGGAATTTTCCAAAGTTTCTGAGCTGACCTCTTCAGTACCACGTGCATGCCTGAAGCTCTCAGAGTTCAAAAGTGGCCTCTGGAACTGGTGTTATGGATGATTGAACGGCCATGTGGGTACCAGGAACTGAACCCTGGTCCTCTGCAAAGAGCACCCAGTGCTTTTAACTGCTAAGCCATCTCTCTCTAGCCCATTTAGGAAGTCTGCAGGAATTTAGGTCTATCTTAGTGTTTGAAGCAACAGCTTAATATTTGAAAAAACACAGGGAGTGGGGCAGGGATACATGAGTGTGGTGGTTTGAATAGGTTTGACCCCTATAGTCATGTGTTTGGACACTTGGCCATGGGGAGTGGCCCTATTAGGAGGTGTGGCCTTATTGGAAGAGGTGTGGCCTTGTTGGAGGAGGTACATCACTGTGTAGGCGGGCTTTGAGGTCTCCTTTACTCAGGCTCTGCCCAGTATGGGATCTGACCGCCTTTGGCTCAAGATGTAGAACTCTTAGCTCCAGAGAGAGAGAGAGAGAGAGAGAGAGAGAGAGAGAGAGAGAGAGAGAGAGAGAGAGAGAGAGAGAAGGCTGCCTACTGTAGCCAGGAAGGAAAGAAGAGAGGGTTGGGAGTGGCTGCAGCCTCAGTCTTCTGCTCTAGGACACACCTCCGGTGACCTCACTTCCTCCCACCAGACTCAGTAGATCAGCATCTCTCCACAGACAGACCCAAGCCTAGCAGCCATGCCTTTTACATAAGAGTTTTTGTGAGTCAATTAAGATCCAAACTGTCACACGGCTACTTAAACCTCCCGATGCACCAAATTTAAACGTGTGAATCTCTTCTCCCCAGCCAGCTACCTAAATCCTCCGAGGGAAATTAGAAGACACATCCTGCCTTTTGAAAATCAGGAAATGAGGGCTCTGTGTATCACACGCAAAATTCAAACTGTGTAGAAGACCTCACCACTCGGAGCCGCCCAAATGAGCGGCAACTCTTAGGAGAGGCGTTATAGAAAATGTCACCGCTTGGGAAGTCTGGCAGAAAATTTAGAAATTTTTTTCCTGGGGAGGTAACCTAAGGACACAGAGAAAAGGTCTCCAGAGCCTCTTTTGCTTTGTGTATGTTCTGTTCTGTTCTGGAAAGGACTTGAGGTAGCTTATTAAAGGGACGCACAACAGAAGTTGAAAGTACAGTAAAAAGGAAGGGCCTGTGTTTCACAGCAGGAGCCGGGAGGGGGTACCGGTAATGGAAGATCCACGTGTGGACTCAGACATGTCCTTCCAGTGGGCCACCAGCCCTGGGAGCTATCGGAACAAGGGAAACGGATGAGCAAGTGATATAAAGGGAGATCGGTTGCTCAGGAGAGCAGTATTTTTGGAGGCCAGGAAACAGGCCTCTCTCCTGCAGGCCCCCTCCACCATCTGTGTAACGTAGGAAAGCCACAATCCTAATAGCATCCTGCATCTGCTGCGGCCTCCCGTAGCTCTGAGATACAACCGTGGGCCCAGCTCAGTCTGTTCCCGAACACCCTGTATAAGGCACATGGTTCTATTTTTACTTTATTGTCTTATTTTATGCGTGTGGATGTTTGGCCTGCGGATGTGGTGTATGGTGTCTGCACCGCCTACGTGCAGTGTCCACAGAGGCCAGAAGAAGGCACTAGATCTCCTGGGACTGTAGTTACAGATGGTTTTGAGCTAACATGCCGGTGATGGGAATTGAACTTGGGTCCTATGGAGGAGGTGCAAACCTTTCAGAATCTGCTTTATGGACCAAGAAAAGAAGAGCTGTCTCTCTCCCTTTTTATTCTGTTCACATAACTCACATTTTGACAAGTGTGAGCCTCCATGTGAGACTGAGAAACGAAGCCACCACCGGAGGAGTTTGGCTGGCCATGTGCTGAGTAGCGGCATAGCGATGGCATCTCCTTTCTTCTTGTCGGTTCTGGGGGCAGCACACCCAGGACCAGGCGGGATACTCACTACCGCCGAGCATCGCCCTAGCCCTTCACACCACTCCTGCTTAAACCTCCAGCATCTCTGATCTACGTAAACTTGAGACCCATAGCAAGATCCACATATAGCCGGGAGGGCAGCAGGGTGGGTGGTTTATCTGTGTGCCAAAGTCCCTCTGTATCCGGCTGGCTCTTACTTTGCCAGGTGGTGCTGGGGAAATGTTCTCACGCTTGAGGATAAGCAAACCTGAAACATTTGGTGGGAGGCTGCGGCTTTCCCTGCCTTGAGGTCCTTAGGGAGCAGCTTGCTCATTAAAGGGTAAGGCTCCATCACACAGTGCTCCGGGGTTGGCAGGGCGGATGCGCCATCTAGTGGCCACTCCCAGAATACCCACATGCGGCTCTCTTGCCGCTCTAATGACCTGAGGGCATGTCCAGTACTGGAGCAAAAAGGTTAATTAGGGAGCTGGGGCATCTCTGTTCTCTGTGTCCAGCCCGACTAATCGTTCTGTGAGGATGGTTTTTAGGGTCTATGTGAATGAGGCACATTTAGGCAAGAAACTCAGGTAATTGGTAGGTTACAAACTGCCATGTGGTGTCCTCATGATCTCATAGTCCCTGCGTTGCCTCTTCTGGCCTCGATCCCCTTGATGCTGCTTTGCCTACAGTCCACTTCTGCTCTGCAGGCTCCTGTCATGATCTTTTCCCTATCAAGTAGAGGACCCGCTAACATGGATAAGGGCACCTTTTCTGAGCAGGGAGTGGGAGGACTGATCTGCGGAGGTGGGTGGTGGCTGCCCAGGCCTTGCTTTGGGCACAGGATTCCCATTTCGGGAAGTACACGATGCCCAGTAACAAGACATTGAGCTAGATGTGGTTCCTCAGTCTGAGGAAGTCTCAGGGTTCAATCTAGGAAGTACCCATAGTAGTTATCCAGTATAAGTAGCCAGATAGGACTCGGCTATCCTCAGAGGAGGGAGAGGCCTCAGGGCTCAGGATGTCTGCTCATCACAGGGACCTTTGATGGGTGGTGTGTGTGCTTCTGAGATCCTGGATTGGGTGGCTAGCTTCTCCTCTGTCCTCCAGGGAAGTTACTCAGCCACGTGCCTCTCCTGCCATCTTAGAGTCTCCCCAGGAGATCTCAATGTGACATAGTTAGCAGCGGGAACCAGCTAGCCAGCTGGGGACCAGCTATCAAGGTGTGGTAATGGGTGGGGGTGTCTTTCCATACATATCATATCACAAGAGTGCGGGCTTCATGGCTGCCCCATGAAGCCTTTCTGTCAGGTTAGACCCTCTGACTAGAGAGAGGCGAGGAGTATAGAGTCTCCGGGTATAGGTGTGAGGAGGTAGATGATGGATAGCAACAGAGATTTGAGAATTGGGGATAGGGGTCTCCATTAACCTCTACTTCAAATCTGTCCTCCATCCCAGCATCTCATGAATTCATGACTGCTCAAGGAAACCCAATTGCTGGCTCCGTTCAGTATGCTGGAAGGTGCTATGTGCAGGCTGCCTGCTAGACACCACATCACCGTGGCACAGTGGACGCTTGGAGGATGGGGCAACTCTGTGTTGGTCACCCTGGGGGTATCAGTAGCGGGGGTGTCTCCCACCACCCATCTGGCAGAGGCTAGAGGGTACCGTGTCACCTGGAGACTGTCACGGCTCCCACAGTCATTCCGACCCCTCTGCGGGGAGTGGCTTTGAATGTGGGCATCGCCTAACCATGTCCAACTGGGAGAAAGCAGACAGCCTCTCTGCTGTGGAAATTCTTTAGTGCTAAAATAGCCTGAATTGGCTTATAAGGGTTAGACGTGTAGAGACCAGAGCTGGCAAAACTTAGTTATGCAGAAAAGAGAAGCAAGATTAAGGGCATATGGTGACATTCCCCAACCTTCATGAATGCAGACTGATTTAATCCACAGACAACTTCACACCCTAGGTATTATGTTTATTCTCATAGGAAATGATGCACAGACGTATTTAGCCACCCTACAGAGTTACACAACAACAAGGAGGCAGAACTGGGGCTATGATCCCAGGCAGGACAGCAGGAAGATCTGTGTCTGTGCTCGGAAATGGCCGAGGCAGCGTGGGAGCGCTCAGGGTTCATCCCCAGAATCTCTTTCTGTTATCGGTGCGATCTCACACGAGCTTCGGTTTCTTTAGTTGAGTGTGAAAGAGATCCACTCTATCTTACCAGGACACAGAGGGTTTACATGAGCTGATATTGTCTCCGGTTTTGCTGGCAAGCCAAAATCCACTCACCCGGACCTGGACTCTATGTGGCTTCTTTAAATAAACTGCTGCACGGACCAGCAGCTCAATGGATGAAGCCTCATCCGGCTTTAGACAGGAGCCCTGTATCCAGTTTGTGGCGCCATGGAAAACCCGTGAGACTTTTTTGCTTGTCGCTGCCTTGCCAGCTCAGCCCAAACCCTTCTGGTGAGGCAGGCTGCTGCTGTTCTCTTTGCTGAGGGTGAGGGGTGGGGTTGTGGCTGGCAGCCTGTTGGGCCTGCGCAGTCCTGCCAGGGTCTCACCATAAGCTCTTGATATCAGCAGAGGCCGTGGGCCTGGCAGGGGAAGGCTGGAGCCATCCTGTCCAGCCAAACACCAGGTCTCTGGAAAATAGTGGAGAGCAGGAAGCAGGCCTGTGTGGGAGAGGATGCGCGGCAGCCTGGGTACCACTCACTTCTTGCTTTATATCAGCTGACCAGGGATGCTCAGCAAAATAACGATGAGGGCAGCTACGGAAGGGCAGTCCCAGAAAAATCTTCCTCCAGGCAGCGGAAAAGAATCTCATTTCTGAAGACAGGGAAGGGGTGAAGGGTCGAGGGTGGGGTGGGGCCTAGGTTGGGTGCACCGGTGGTCCTTTGTCTTAGAACATGATCCAGAATAATAAGTACCAGGTGTTTTCACTTATAGTATAGGGCTCAGCGAATATTCAAGGGCCCTTCTCGGGGCTTTTCTTTTTTCTACAAACCTAGAGTTTTTCTTTCACATCTGATCTCTGAACGCTTTTAGGTTTCTTGTCTTTCTTTCATAGATGTGTTTTTCTGGCATGCAATGATGCCCACTTCTTGTGCTGAGGGTGGGGGCGGAGTTGACCCAGGGCTATGCACGGCCCAGGACATAGGCTTCTCAGCGGAGCCACACCAAGCTCTAGCCTGCTCCTGCTCACAAACTTGAGCTACAAGTCCCAGGGTTTACACCTCAGTTGGAGCCCTGAGCCACCGCTAAAAATAGCCTGCCACTGACAGCCACCCTCCTCCTTGCTTCTGGACTCAGAGCTGTGCCACTAAAGATTCACAAGGCTAAATTCTCCCCAAAGATAAAATCATAAATTAGATTATATTTTTCCTAGCAAGCACTACTGAAAATGCAGCAAGGAAGTGGATTTTTAAAAACACTAAAGGTAATACTTTAAGCCTTCATTCTTTCTGTCTGTCCGTGTCCCCCGCACACACAACCCCAGTCTGTGTGCAAGCAAAGGCCAGAGGTTTGTGTACAGTATCTTCTTCAGTCACTTCCCACCTTATTATTTTTGCTTATTTTATTTTATGAGTGTGAGTGTTTTGCCTGTATGTGCGTATATGCATCATGTGTATTTGTGCCCACAGAGGTCAGAGGAGGTCGTAGGATTCCTTGGAGCTGGAGTGACACACAGTTGTGAGCTGCCCAGTGGGTGCTGGGAGTCTAACCTGGGCCCTTTGTAAAAGGAACACATGCTCTTAAACTCTGGGCCATCTCTCCAGCCCCCTCAGGGTCACTCACGGAACCTGGAGTTCACTGGCTGCACTAGACTGGCCGGCCAGTGACCCTGGGGTTCTCTTGAGCCAGGCTCTCAGAGGTAAAGTAGAACATGGCTCATGGCTCGATGAGGTAGGGTGACACAGGAGCTGAGTTGTGACTGCCACATCAGAACAGTCACATAACATAATAGGTTAGTAACACAGCAGGTGCAAAGGTCCTGAGGTAGAGAATCAATCACCCAGTAAGGCCAAGGAGCAGAGGTGTGGTTGTGTCAGGGAAAGAATGAAAAACTGCTCCACTCACAGAAAGGTTAGCAGGGACCGAGTGTGTGTGTGTGTGGGGTGGGCGCTCTGAGTACTAGTGGGAGGGGCAGGGTTTATGGCAATGCCCTGGTGGACTCTGTGGCAGGTTTTAAGGTTTTTAAAATATTTATTTATTTATATGAGTACACTGTAGTTGTACAGATGCTTGTGAGCCATCATGTGGTTGCTGGGAATTGAACTCGGGACCTCTGCTCACTCAGGCCCCGTTTGCTGTTCCGGCTCAAAGATGTATTTATTATTATTATATCAAAGTACACTGTAGCTGTCTTCAGACACACCAGAAAAGGGCAGCAGATTTCATTATGGATGGTTGTAAGCCATCATGTGGTTGCTGGGATTTGAACTCTGGACCTCTGAAAGAACAGTCAGTGCTCTCAACCGCTGAGCCATCTCTCCAGCCCCTGTGGTAGGTTTTTTTTTTTTTTTAAGAAAGGGAGAGATTTGATTGATTTGTGTTTTACAGGACCTCTATTGTCAAGGACTTGCTGCAAACATAATAAATACAGGTAAACACAGGAGGCAGGACAAGGGTAAAGGGGAATATCTGGCTACAGTTATTTCTAGGGGAGTTAGAGAGGGGGTATTTGGGGAAGGGGGAGATAAGTACAGGAAGGGAGCCGAGTAAAATGGCAGCGAGGATGTCTAGGAAGCCACCGTCCTGGCTTCTCACATTTTTGTTTTTCCCTGTTAGGCAGACTATCATTTGCTGAACTGCCGTGGCTGCCTTGGCAGGCAGAGAGAGTGAATTCATCGTGTTTTTATTTTGGGATGCTTTTACATCATGGGTACTGAGTCAGAAATGTCGCATGATGGGAGGACCTTTGAGTCACCCCCTTGACTGAGGACGGAGCAATGTAGAACATTCATGTGGCCCTTTGAGTGAGATTCAGCCTTCATTGGAGGTTTTTTTTTTTTTTTTCCCCAGTAACTGGCCTGTTGTGACAGTGACAATGGCTGGCTCTCAGCAGAGAGAAGCCTTTTAGTTAGTTGATACAATACTTGAGACCTAAATGACAGTGTATCCAGTGGTTTGAACCCCGGCCAGATTAAGTCTCATGTGAGGACAGGGAGAGAGAAGAAAGGATGGGGGTCTGGCATCGGTGATGAGTTAGTGTCTGAATGACAAGCCTGGCAGCAGAAGGAGGAAGGGAGGGAAGAGGAGAGGAGAGGAGAAGAGAGGAGAGGAGAGGAGAGGAGAGGAGAGAAGAGAAGAGAAGAGAAGAGAAGAGAAGAGAAGAGAAGAGAAGAGAAGAGAAGAGAAGAGAAGAAGAGAAGAGAAAAGAGCCTTGGCTAGGCCATGCCACCAACCCCTGAGACCAGGCTCAGCAAAACCACAGAAAAAACTCAGAAGAAAGAAACTAATCTCTATGACCCTCGAATTGCTCATCCATCCATCCATCTATCCATCCATCCATCCATCCATGCATCTACCCATCCATCCATCCACCCATCCTTTCATCCACTTATTCATTCATTCATTCATTCATTCATTCACTCACTCACTCATGCATCCATCCATTCATTCATTCATTCATTCACTCACTCACTCATGCATCCATCCATTCATCTGTCACTCAGTCACAGAACTATACTGTTCCAGGGGTCCCGTTAAGCAAATTTCTGCCACGGAGACAACAAATGCCTGAGATAAACAGTTCACAAGGAGGAAAAGCTTGTTCTGGCTTTGGCTTCAGTTGGCCCCTGCTGCTTTGACCGCACAGCAGGAACACCCTGCTGATCAAACACGCTCATCTCATAGCAGCCAAGAAAATCGAGAGAAGGGGGTAGGCGGGGAGGACTGGGCTGGAGACCCAGCATCTGTTTCAAGGTCTTACCTCAGCGCACCTAACTATCTCACTAGGCCCCACTTCCTGAAGGTTCCACTGCCTCTCAGTCACACCGTGACCAATCCTTTGGCAAGCAAGCCTTTAATGCACTGGCCTATGGGGGATGTTTAGGATCCAGGGAATTCATAACAAGGGGCTGTGTTAACAAGCTGACACATGCAAAATCAGGGCATTCCACTTTGCCAGGGAGCAGGGAGGGGGAAGAGTCATTTCCTGAGGTTCAAGGGAAGAGAAGGTGTGAACAGAGTGGTGTGGAGTGGAGTTCAAGCATGGGAGGGTAGGGTAGAGGAAGGTAGAGGAGGGAGCATGTGGCCTTCTAGGCAGAGGGAACACGTGTGCAGAGGCCGTGTCGCTGTAAGGCTGTACTTGAGCAGCTGAGCACAGTGAGGGAACTATACAAGTGTCTGTTGCCGTGATGAAACTCCGTGACCAAAAAGCAAGTTGGGGAGGACGGATTTACTTGGCTTATACTTCCATATTGCTCTTCATCACTGAAGAAAGTCAGGACAGGAACTCAAACAGGACAGGAAGCTGGAGGCAGGAGCTGATGCAGAAGCCATAGTGGGGTGTTACTTACTGGCTTGCTCAGCCTGCTTTCTTATAGAACCCAGGACCACCAGCCCAGGGATGGCTCCACCCACATTAGGCTGGGCCCTCCCCATCAATCATTAATTGAGAAAAGACCTTACATCTGGATCTCATGAAGGTCTTTCCTCAACTGAGGCTCCTTCCTCTCTGATGACTCTAACTTGTGGCAAGGTGATATAAAAACCGGCCTCGGTACAAGAAGAAAGCCAAATGGGGTGACACGAGGCAGAACGAAAACGGCTGGATCATTGATTGTCAACTTGTCTCAATGAGATCACCTAGGAAGTCTCCATAAGGAGTGGTCTAGCTCAGAACGGCCTCTGAGGGGTTGTTCTGATGACAGTAATCGATGTAGAAATACCCAGCCCACAGTACATGCTACCACCTAGGCGGAGGGTACTGGACTTAGTGTAGAGCAAGCTGGGCCCTAAGAAAAACATGTTCCTGCTCTTGCTCCAGCCTTGACTTCTGTGTCTTAATTCTTCTTCTCCTTCTTTTCTTCTTCTCCTCCTCTTCCTCCTCCTCCTCCTTCTTCTTGTTTTTCTTCTTCTTCTTTTCTGCTTCTGCTTCTTCCTCCTTCTCCCTTCCTTCCTTCTTCTTCTTCCTCCTCCTCCTCCTTCTTCCTTTTTCTCTTCCTCCTCCTTCTTTCCTTCTTCTTCTGTTGGGGTGTTCAGACACTTGCATACCCAGCTTGGAAAGTTTGGGTCAGTAGGAATGTGAAACAGCTCTTTTAGACAATATTCAATGAAACCATCTCCTGTTATCTGGGATAAACAAAGGCTATATAAACCTTGAGGAGTGGTAGGGGTTTTCAGGGTGAGTGTACATTATTGGCTGGGGATTAGGTGCAGGGAATGCTTCATTTGCATGATGAGGAATGCCAGATGCTTGCTGGTTATGTCCTTACATAGAGAGAGGAAGTTAAACCTGTAATTCGGACATGACTGCCTCAACAGTGGTGGAGGTATTCGGTCATAGGACTATGTGTCCCGGGGCATACAGGCCCAGAGCAGGGAGGGATCAATTCTCACTTCTGCCATCTTGACCTTGTTGAATTAATTAATTAATATTTCCTGCTGGTGGGTTCGATACCCACCCCACTGGTCTAGGTTCCCAACTGAAACACACACAGAGTCTTTATAGTTTGATATACCCTTAAACAGCTCAATAGCTGGGCCACTGCCCATGGTAACCTCCATATGGTCAATCACACCTCCCACC
This sequence comes from Mus musculus, assembly GCF_000001635.26. Classification (NCBI taxonomy): domain Eukaryota; kingdom Metazoa; phylum Chordata; class Mammalia; order Rodentia; family Muridae; genus Mus; species Mus musculus. Next base: position 149,343,431 of record NC_000071.6, read on the forward strand.
AATAATCCCAAGTTATTACATACTAAACTGTATGTATTTGGGGGGGGGGTCCAGACAGGGTTTCTCTGTATAGCCCTGGCTCTCCTGGAACTCACTTTGTAGACCAGGCTGGCCTCGAACTCAGAAATCCGCCTTCCTCTGCCTCCCGAGTTCTGGGATTAAAGGCGTACACCACCATGCCCGGCTATGTATGTATATTTTATCTTGGCTGCTCTGGACCCAGAGAGCTGCTCAACTGAGCTGCCATGCCGCTCTGGACCATTCTCTCCTGGTTCCTTCACAAGGCGGCCATGCCTCTCTGTCTGTCATTCTCCCGGCATGGCTGCGTCTCTCCTTCTCCCCCTTCCCAAGGAAATCTAAAGTCCAGCCTCTGTCTGCCTTGCCCAGCTATTGGTTGTTGGCATCTTTATTTACCAATCAGAAACAACTGGGGGCGGGCTCCCAGAAGCTCCGAGTAGACACTCTTCTATGTATAGATTTTTGGGAACATAATTAGCATTCATAATACAAGCAGCTACGCTGCTACCTCACTCTTGTTCCAGACCTGTTTGCCCGACTCCCCACCCCGCCATTGTGTTTACCCCACAGACCGCTACTTCCTGTCTTTTTAAAAGATCCACCCCACCTTCCACACTGGGTAGGTTCCGTGGGTAGTTCCTCTTGACCTGTCCCAGGCATGTGTGGGAGGTGTCTGTTTGAAGCCAACAAAGCCCAGGGAGGAGGGCTGTACCCTTCTCACATTCTCCAGCACCCCCGTGAGGACAGTGGACTCAGACACAGGACCAAACTTCCTTATACTGTAGACGGCAGGTGTTCGTAGTGTGATTAAACCTTGTCTTTATTCTAGAATTTTCCATCCCGGGTTCCCAAGAATCCAAGCTGGAAGCTTGCATCGTGAAGAACTATGTTAAAGGGTCTCAGCATTAGGAAGGTTGAGAACCGCTGGCCCAGTGCTGACAGCAGTGCTTGGGTGAACGGGAGCTGGCCAGCATCTACAGAGGAAGAATTCCAAATGCGAATCATCGGTCTAAGCACTTTCACTTCAGTCTCTCCATCTTGGAAGTGTGGCTGCCAGGGGCCACACAAGATGTCTGTAGCTTTAATATACACTTCAGCTGCTTGAATATGAGCAGACTCGAAGATAATCAAAGAATGTCTTGAGGTAGGAATTTAATGTGAGGATCCCGCCAGGGCTGGCAAGCCATATATGTGCTAATGTGGCAATTTCAACCTTGGACTTAAGGTCAAGATTGATTTAGTGGGAAATATTATTCCGCAGTGTGATAGATGCCTTTTGAGTCAGACTGTGGAGGAATCAGGAGGATGACTGTGGGCGGCCAGAATGGCTGAAGTAAAGAAAGAACTGCTTTAAGGCAGGCTGCACTGAGACATAATATTTTTGTCTTATACATAGGAAAATATTTTTTTGATGGGAGGCTGCATATATTTTTTTTGGCAATTTTGAGAAATAATAGGTTTGTTTTTTGTTTTTTGTAAAACTCTTTTTATTATAGAAAATATCAGATACTCCCTAACTTACCCGTAGCTCAAATTCTAGCTTATTTACTTATTTATTTTTGCCTTTAGGATGCTATAAAAACAAAATACTCCAGTAGAAGCCATATTTGGAAATCTGAACTCAGATCTCCCCTCCCACCTCCCCGGCCATTGCTGCGCTGTTTAATCCTGTAACAGTGGACTGCAGTGGCACCTGTGGGTCCTGGTTTACCTACTGACCACAGAAGACACACCAAGGTCCTGCAGGACAGACCTGGGCTGTGGGGTGGGTAGACGGATTCAGCACATTTTCAACTTGACAATATGGTCAATTTAAGGTGATTTTATTAGGGCTAGTGTGAATCAAAGAACAGTTATACTGAGTAAGAGAGAGGGCTAGAAGAGTTGGTGAACTTCCTCTTTAGGGAGCCAGAGTTTTCTCAAGCCGCACAGCTTCTGTCTCCGAGATTCAATTCTGCTGTTTCAGCATGAAAAAATATCTATAGACAGGACCAGTTGAACACATAGAAATGCATTTAATACGCCTCTGCTGCGGGGGATCCGTGTCATCTTTACATGCTAGCTAGGTAACATCATTGTGATGGCCCTTCCTGGTGGTCAACCTGGCTATATCTGGAATTCACTAAATCCCAAACAGCTGAGTACATCTGCAAGGGATTTTTTTTTTCCTAATTAAGTCATTTGAAGTGGGAGGACCCACTCTTCATCTGACTCTTCGGAGGTGGGAGGAGCCTTCTACAGTTGATTTAGCTGCAGCTCTGTAAGTAAAGACCTTTTCCATGTCCCCCATGGTGGTGACAGATGAAAGTGACCGTCCATGTTTATCTATATTGTTTGTTGGCTGTTCATCGTGGAAAATGGGTACATACTACTTCTCAGGGTCTAACCGGAGATTAAATACCTTTTGCAGGGAGGAATGTCTGGGAAGGGAAGCTTATTGGCTATGGCCTAAGGGCCTCTAGGTACCTCTTTAGCATGGAGAACTCTGTTCTGGGCCTACGTGAACACAGGTCACATTTCCTTATGTGGGGAGTGTGGCACGTGTTCCATGCCAGGAATCTATCAGGGAGCAGGGGGTAGCTTAAGTCTCAGGTGTGTGCCCACCGCATCTCTGGGTCTCAACCTGATCTACCCACCAAGCTTCCTGGCCTGGTTTTACTGACCCAAAGTAGACAGTCATTGGAAAAGAAGACTCCAGGTAAAAGCACTTCCAAGCACCTAGAACAAAATAGCTCACTCTCTCAAAAGAGTTTCAGGAGAGCATCAGGCTCCCTTGATTATAATCAAAACTGCAGAAAACACATTTTTCAAGTATGGTCTGTGGGGTGCCTCCTTTTAGAGCTGTGAGTCCTTACCACACTGGGTCCCTTCCACCAGAACACTCCAGACAGCAGGCCTCTTAGTTAGGGTTTTACTGCTGTGACTAAAGCAACTCTCATAAGGACAACATTTAATTGGGGCTGGCTTACAGGTTCAGAGGTTCAGTCCATTATCATCAAGGCAGGAGCATGGCAGCATCCAGGCAGGCATGGTGCAGGAGGAGCTGAGAGATCTACATCTTCATCTGAAGGATGTTAACAGCTAAAACGAGGGTCTTAAAGCCCATGCCCTGAGTGACACACCTATTCCAATAAGGCCATACCTCCAAATAGTGCCACTCCCTGGGCCAAGCATATACAAACCATCACAGCAGGCAAAACATGTCTACCTTTAAACCTCTCCTGATGGGATGCTAGTCCCGCTGGGTCAGGGTTGTGAATGCTACCTAGAAATATGCAGACATGAAATATAGGAGATGATTTAATGATAAAAACGTTACATTTTGGTTCTGCCTTTTGGAAGACAGGGGGAGGAAGAAATAAATTCCGAGTGTTGGAGGACCTGGATTTGCACTTATCGGCTATAACAAAACATCCGCTGGTAAGTTAATGGACTGATAATTACTATCTCCTCTATCAACAGGTTCTTAGGGCGCTGCGTAAATGGAAATCCAGATCTCTGCTCCAAGATCAAATACATCCTGGACTTGCCTGGAAGGGGTCAGAAAAAATTAAATAAGATAAATGAGCAGAGAGGTTTGAGCAAATGTCTTTGATTTGTGCAAGAGAGCCATAAAAATAAAGTCTCTGGGGCCATTTCATCTTACATCAGAAACCAAGCTTGCCTCCCTCCATACCGGGTCAGCATGGCCTCTCTCTCAGATGTTCAGGAAAGGGGGGTGAACGCCCAGACACATGAAAACGTATTAGATTGAACCTGTGATAAATGGCTTTCAGAACGTTGGAGCCGCTTGTGCCCTCACGTGCCCCATCTGTAGGACAATAGTCCCAACCTGAGTGGGTACAGTGCAGATGGCTTACATGGAACAATACATAGGGTTGGATATATCACTGGGAGCTTGACTAGAGCGCTGTGACTTCTGTAAATCCCACATTTCAGAAGCCCAAGGCTTGATTTGTTTGCTCCTTAGGCTTGGTTGGTCCATATGGGTAACCCCATGACAATGGATTCCTTGTCCGTGCTCCCCTCTGCGTGCCACCCAAAGCCTGCTTACCATCACCACTTGAGTATCTCACTGCCCTGCTCCTGTCCCCTGGTCTGCTTCTGATGAAAGGTCCTCACTTCATCAACTCAAGCCAAAAAAAAAAGTAACAGCTTAATGCCACACCTACAGCTGCCTTTAACCTCCTTCACCCCCAGCATCCATTTTTTTTACTTCTGATGTAATCTTTGTGATGTCATCTTTGTGATGTCATCTTTGCATCCATCCTCTAGCTCCCAAAGCTCCTCCACCCACATCCCAGTCTCATGTTCCACCCTCTCATGCTAAGACAGCTTCCTCATGGCTCTCCCTGCTCTCCAAATCCTCTGTATTTGGATTTCCAGCTCTTCTCTGTCATCTGTATGCAAACCCGTTGTCCATCCTTACAGCTTTTGACTAAATCTCAGATGCCTTTGGATACAGACCTGGATCCTGAGATGGGCTTCCAAAGCTATCATGTCGGGACCCCCATTTCCACCTCTCCGGGTGTCTTCGGCTGTGGTTGCTCTGTCCCCTTTGTCCAGCACATTGCAGGGTCAGGTATCTGCATGTCCCTGTGTTGGTCACGTGGTCTCTGGTTCTCATTTGAGGCCTGGCATCTGGTCACCTTCTTCCTTGTGCGCTGATGCTCAGCCTGGCTTATGATTGAATACTTGATGATGTCATCATCCCAGTCCCCTTTGTGTCTGTCTCACAAACTAGTCTGGACCTTTGCGTGATCAGAGACTGTTGCATATAATGCACCACCACAGTCATGTGTGCAGTGCAGTACATGCTCGGGTGTGTGTGTGTGTGTGTGTGTGTGTGCGTGTGAATCACTTGGCTCCCCTATAGAAAGAACCTTCAAGGTCTCCACCAGTTAAACAGAATGATTTAAAATAGGAAGCTCTGGGGACCAAAAAGAGAGTGTTTGACACCACGGAGCATCTTGAGAGCATCCCAAATCTTCCAAGGCACGCAGGGAAGGGAGACGTGGTCCAGGATGAATGGCTGGTCAGATTGGCACACAGCTCTCTGTGTCTTTTCCTGCAGGATCATGACTGATGGAACAGGACTCTAAGTATAATCAGTTATAGCGTTCCTGTCTCACCCTAAACACCCGCTAGTTTTCTCCGACTAAATCTGGACTCCTACAGCTGCCATCAAAACGTGTTCTGAAGTGACAATGACATCATGGCAGTACTGAGGCAGATTCTTCAAGATTGAGCTTTTTGGAGCCTGCTTCTGTGACCATCTCTCCTTTACTCGGCGGAAAATGAACATCCCCTGCTAAGCAGGGAGAACTGAGGGACACAGCCTGGCACATGCCCATCACAGCTTCTCTCTCCCTCTTCCTGGTGATTGGGATGGCATTCTTCCTCAAGCAATGCGTGTGCCCAAAGAGCATACAATACATTTTACATGGTATTAGACACTTTTTCCTTTCTAGAATTGGAGACACAGTGTGACCCACTCAGTGAAGGATGGAAAAAGAGCACGTTTGTCAAATTTAGCTCAGGTCACTGCCAGCTTCATCTCTCTGCTGTGTGAAAGACCGGCAAACCCCTCCTCTCCGTTTCATCCACCACGCCTTGCTTATGTTGTGAAGGCGGATCCTAATTCTTGTCCTAAGTCCGATCTTGACTGTATAATGCATTAAGGAGGTCACAGGAACACAGCTTGTTAGACTGATTTCTTTCTGCTATGAATTTTCCAGGTTGCATTTGTTGAGATGACAGACCTACATTCTACCTTCGTCTCTTCCTTCTCTACACAGAGGAATATGATGGAGAGTAGCTTTAAAGCAGAATGGACAACATCACCCAGCATCACTGGCGAGCTCTAGATGCACACAATAGTGCCTGGACCACTCCATCCCACAGCTACTGAACCCAATACTACTACAGCAGCACAGGCAGGAAAATGGTCCCAGGTGACCCTGAGGTCTTCTCGCCACTGTGGACAAAATTGGAAGAACCCCACAGCTTCCCTCCTAAGACCATGATTTAAAGGAAATAGTCACAAAGGTTCATGTTTTGGAAGAGAGAAGCTTCGTCTTTGTGGAAGCAATTAAATATAATCTCCAGGGCGTAACTCGAGCTCTTCGACGTCAGTAGGGTATCTCTCATACTTTCCTCCTGAGCCTTCCTGACCCGGAGTGTGACCAGCATCTATAGTTTTGGTTTTCCTTGAGTGGTTCTGGGCAGCTGCTCCCCTCCAGGAACGTTCTATTCTCCCACTTTGCTCTACTCATCCAATCCAGGGCATCCTCACAACCAACATTTCCTCCATGAAAACTTCGGTGACATTAGCTGCTTCTCCTCTTGAGAATCCCCTGGGCTAGTCAGAGGCGTATAATTTAACACTTAATTGTTTTCTAATTGCTTCCGATCTGTTCTGTTCCCTCACCCTATTATAAACAGCTCAAGGGTGGAGACCATGGCTTCCTCACAGTGTCTTTAATAAGGCTAGTTGCCTGCCTGGCTCACCATTGTGGCCCCAGAGGCCCAGCCTGGCATGAAATCGGCTCTCCACGAATATTAGTTGAATTAATGAATTTGTTGACAGAGCAAGCGTTGGAGCGTTTGATCAGAAAATCACATCCAGAAACAAATGACCAGCTCCCTTCAATTGTTCCATATGACCAACACTTAATAGTCAGAGCCTGAGCGCCTCCTTTGGGCAGGCCCTATTCTGGGAAATTGGGAGCATAGCAATGAAGAAGGTTCATTATTGACATAATACATGTAAATTTCCAAAGAAGGAAAAATCAAAAAATTTTGAGAGTGGAGTTGGTATTCCAGGTCCTAGACAGTGACAGATAGGACACAGACCACTCTGGTAACAACCACATCCCAGAGAGATTTAGGATAACAAACCTCAGCCCACCTGTGATAGGGTTTTGTAATATCATAGTTTCAAGTAGCCCTGTTTGTGAGACAAGGCAGGAGGAGGGTGGTTTTTCTCGCTTCCTTGCACTACCCAGGGTCTTCCTCTTAGTGTAGATTAGTGTAGATTCGTACATGAGTACACATGTACATGTTTGAGGTGAGGTCTTACTATGCATACCAGCTGGCCTTAAACCTGTAATGCCCCTGCCTCTGCCTCTGCCCCTGCCCCTGCCCCTGCCCCCATCCCCCGCCTCTGCCTCTACTTCTGCTGAGTATTGGTACTACAGATGTTAGCTATGACCATGCCCTGAGGTTTGAATGCCTGTCGCAAGGAAAGCTTAACTCTGTGAGAACCACTCAAAGCCATGCCTTGTCTGTGAGCTCTTGGTCTCTCTTCATGGAAGAGTTCTAGAACCAGTAGGCATGCCATCCTAAGACAACAGCACTCTTTTGTGAGAACATGGCTCCAGCCACTCTCTCCTGTGGTTGTTATCCCTTGAACTGGTGTGGGAGAAGCAGCCTATAGAGATTTCAACTGCTAAGCAATCAGGGCTTAAGAGGCTGCACCATTAGTGTTGTTGCTTTTGGAAGTGGGAGTTTACAAACATCGTGGGCCAGCACCTCATCTGAAACCCTGTACCAGGTACAGGGTTTTCAGGTAGATTAAAAAAAAAAAAGCAATGTGGACTGAGATGGGACTAAGAAGTCAGAGAGAGAGAGAGAGAGAGAGAGAGAGAGAGAGAGAGAGAGAGAGAGAGAGAGAGAGAGATGGATAAGGAGGAAAGGTCAGGGATACCATTGCTGTGATGAAACACCATGGCCAAGTTGGGGAGGAAAAGGTTTATTTGGCTTACACTTCCACATTGCTGCTCATCATTGGAAGAAGTCAAGGAGGAACCCAAACAGGGCAGGGCCCTGGAGGCAGGAGCTGATGCAGAAGCCATGGAGGGATGCTGCTTAGTGGCTCACTCCCCTGGCTTGCTCACCCTGCTTTTTTATAGAACCCAGGACCACCAGGGATGGCACCACCTACCAGGGGCTAGGCCCTCCCCCATCAATCAGGAAAATGCCCCACAGGCTTGCCCAGAGCCTAATCTTATGGAGGCATTTCTCAGTTGAGTCTCCTCCTCTCAGATGACTTTAGTGTGTCCAGTTGACACAAAACTGTCCTTCATAGAGGGCATTCCTGAGTGGACCTTATGATCACAGCCTTTAGGAACATAGGCACTTGGGCCTGTCCACTAGGGACTCTGCTTATTTAACCAGTGGGTATCAGTGTACCCCAAAAGGCTCTATGTTAACTACTAGAACCCAGGTGGTGGCATTATTAAAAAGAGATTGGACCAAGTACAGTGGCACACACCACTAAGCCCAGCCATCAGGAAACAGAGGTAGGAGAATCTCTATGAGTTCAAGGCCAGCCTGGTATACATAATGAGTTCTAGAATAGCTGAGGCTACCTAGAGAGACGCTCTCCAAAAAAAAAAAAAATTTTTTTTTAAAGAGGTAATTGAAGCTAACGTGTCCATTGGACATGTTCATGGCTAAATGAGCTGCTAGGAGGAGGGAGACACTGGGGAGAGCAAGCCATTGGTGGGGCTTCGGAAGAGTGTTTGTCCGCCTGACCCCCCAAGCCCTGTGATCCCAATTACCCTTGCTCAACCCTCTTCACACAACTATGGGCTGAGACATCCAGTAGTGTGTGCCCAAACAAACCTTTCTTCCTTTTCAACTTGTTTCCCTTGGGTATTTTGTCACAGTAGTGGAAAGTAATTAACAAAGGGACTCTAGACTGATACCTGGTCAGGTTCTTGTGCACGCCAGGGCCGAGAGTCTGTAAAAATAGTTACTTGAATCTGTTGAAGGTCAACTATGTTTCTTCATGTACAGAGGTCCCGGCAGACAGTAGCACAGAGAAAGAGAGGTGTCACCCAGAGGGGACCTTGGTGGGGTGGACAAGGTACATGGGGACAGATCTTGCTATAACTCAAGTGTCTGGGGAGGGACACAGGGACTGTCTCTCCCCATCCCCCGTGGCAGTGACAATGTTTTGGTGATGGTGAATGGCAGTGGAGATGAATCTAGAGCTATGGTACCTTCCCCACTGGAAATGAGGTGAGGGAGGGCGTACTCTCCGATTGTGTAAATACAAGGCTGGGCCCTTTCTTTTTCTAGTCTTCTCTGATTGTGGGTTTTTTTGCATTACTTTTGACTTGCATAAAAACGTTCTTTCTCATTATTGGGTTTTCTTTTAAGTTTTGTGGGGAGAGCTGGCTCACCGGGATCCTGGACTAGTCTAGCAGGGGTACCCATCCTTTTGACATTGCAACATGGTCCTTGACATTTGTAAATAAGGTTGAGCGGCATTCACAGCTATCATGGGCCAGCTGGTGCGAGCCTCTACGGCTGGGAACGCCCATTAGTGGAGGGACTTTGTATTTAGTTTGGTTCTGTTGGGAATAGTTCTAGTGATGGGAGCAGGGATGGTTTGGGGCAGATTCACAGCCTTAGCTGAACCTCAGTTTCTTTATCCGTGGATTGTAATTCGTAGTTGGTTATAGCAGTTGTCGGAGGGCGTATACCAAACAAGACACAGGCACCAGACGTGGCAGGGCCCAGCTAGCAGGACTTCCCTGAAAGGATGCTTCAGGGAAGGTCCCAGGCACTGGAGACTTGAAAGGTGTGGTGGGGCGGGAGGGGACAGGGTGCTTGCTCTTTTGTTCCACTGGGTGGCTAGATGGCAGATGGCTTTGCCTCTCCTGGTGGCGAGGTGTGAGCGAACCTTGGCAGGCAGTACCCCTCCAGGCCCTCTTTCTATCCAAACCCCGCCCCCAGCCCCTCCAGGGGCTCCTGTGACACCATTGCCTGACTCAAAAAGCCACTGGGTCCAAGACCCGCCAGCACACAGACGGCCCCTTTGTCTCCCAGCCACACCTGACTGCTGCAGAGACAAGGCGTTGACGGGAGCTGCTGGCACTTGGCCAGGGCACTTTCAGTAGGGCCATTAGTCATGCCTCTTCCAGAAACCGCCTCATCCAGCAGCCATCAGTCTCTTGGCCCTGGGAGGCCTGGGCGGGTGTTTTTCATTTCCTCTCCGTGTTGATTTTTAAACAACAGCTGCCTTTTGGTTCCAGGGACCCTCCGGGTCAGTCCTGGGCCAAGTAGTCTATACTAGCCCAACAGGACTAAATGCCAGCCTCCACCGGTGGGAGCTGTGGGTCAGAGGGGTCCCCCCAGGAAGCCAAGGGCTCTCACCAGTCGGAGTCCCTGGGCAGCTTTTGTGTTCTGTCCTAGAGGCCTGTGTCAACCGTGGGCTCTGGGAGGTCTTTAGGATTCAGGCTATTCTTTGCTACCGGTTTTAGAAATGTAGGGAGCTCTGTAGAGGGAGGGGACCCCCATGGAAAAGATATGCAAGCAGCCAGAGTGCTTGTCTCAGTGTCCAGCACCAGTAGCCCCCAGAAGCCCAAAAACAGGGGGTTTGGAGAATGGCCTTTGCACTGGAAGGATCTCCAACTGGGGCTTTTATGTTAAGAGAGTCTTGGTACATGGAGCTCTTTATATTAGGGGAATCTTTACGAGTAGTCCTTGTTGGTAGGTGTACTGGCTGGTTTTGTGTGTCAACTTGACACAGCTGGAGTTACCACAGAGAAAGGAGCCTCAGGTGAGGAAATGCCTCCATGAGATCCAGCTGTAAGGCATTTTCTCAACTAGTGATCAAGGTGGGAGGACCCATGGTGGGTGGTGCCATCCCTGGGCTGGTAGTCTTGGTTCTATAAGTGAGCAAGCTGAGAAAGCCAGGGGAAGTAAGCCAGTAAGTGCCATCCCTCCATGGCCTCTGCATCAGCTCCTGCTTCCTGACCTGCTTGAGTTCCTTTGGGGATGAACAGCAGTGTGGAAGTGTAAGCTGAATAAACCCTTTCCTCCCCAACTTACTTCTTGGTCCTGATGTTTTGTGCACCTAAGACAGTAGGTAATCCCTAGAAAGGTGGCACTTTGGTATGAGGGCTACCATTGAGGGTCCCTAACTTCCTGGCATTGAGGAGCCCCTAGCATTGGGGAGGTCCCTGGCCCTGGGGAATCCCTGACAGTCTAAAGCTGGATTGTTGGTACAACCAAACATGAGAGATGTGTTAGAGTGTGTGCTCCCATGATCCCAGGCCTGCAGTGGTTCACAATCTTATTGTTTAGTTGGTCATAGCCAGGCGGCCTGTGAGGAAGGAAGGTGACTGTTCCCTCTGTGTGTGCACGTTAACCACCAGTGCCTTGCCTATCCATATCCTTTTCCTTTGCCATGGTAACTGGCAACTCTCTGGAGGAGTGGTTCTCAGTCTTCCCAACTCTGCAGTCCTTTAATACAGTTCATCATGTTGGGGTGACCCGCAGTCATAAAATTATTTTGTTGCTACTTTGTAACTGTAACCTTGCTGCTGCTATGAATTGTAATGTCACTATCTTATATGCAGGATATCTGATATGGGACCCCAAGGGGTTGAGACCACAGGTTGAGAAACACTGCTCTAGATAACACCTGCCTCTTCCTGTTCCTTGTGCCCAGTCAGCCTGAATCTTAGAGTTAAGATAAAGACCTGCTGGCCGGGCACTGTTTAGGTGGGTGTTAGCTAATCATTCACAGAGCTGCACTGCAGGGCCTCACCCCTCCTGTAGGTTGTGGGACTAAGGGGGAGGAAGACATTTTCTTGTGCCACTGTGGATCTGCAGAAGGTTTTCCTTATACTGGAGAGAGAGAGGTGTCTGAGGCCGGTCAAGGGAGTATCCTGGATTCTTGGAAGCATAGCTCCCCTGCCTGTGCCTTATTTAGCTATTTCTAGATGAAATATTATTTGTACCACGAATCCTCCATAAATAACGTAAACAGGCTTAGCCTGTGAAACCCCGGGACATCTGGTTTAATTTGAGTCTCATATAAACAGAGTATGAACAATCTATAATTTTTTGGGTATAAATATAATTGCCCACGATATCCGTGGGTTCAGCGTGCTAGGAGCCAGTAGACTACAAGATAGAAAATGTCCTCCAGTTGTGTCTTCATGGAACACAGATTACTTTTTTTTAAAAATTCCCTATCATCATTTCACAAAGAGCACAACTGTTTACATACTTTACATAGCACGAGGCCTCACAGTTTGTTACAGAGACCTCCAAGTCTCCCGGGAGGTGTATGTAGGTCACATGCCTTGTGTAGCCTGGCTCAAGTGTTCATGAATTAGGAACCCCGGTGGAGGGGGCTGGAACCTTTGGGGGGTAGGGACAGGGGTCCTGGAGCCAGTTGTTGTGGCACTAAATTCCAAGAAATATGTGTGACATCTATACACTAGACCATTATGCCACAATCATCTGAAGTTCAAATACCACGGGTGTTCTGTTTCTCTACAAGCCTCTTTCCTATGAACTATTTTAGCCATTTGACTATCACATCCTGGCCGCTATTGCCTGATTATGTCTTATTATATCTGTCCTATTAGATTCTGGGCTTCTTGAGGTCATACCTGTATCCTGTGTAGCCTTTGTCACCAGGTCCCCTGTCTGCCTTGCCATTGGGATGCCGGAGCACCTCCAACATGTCGCCCAGGGAAGGCAGAATGCAGTCTGAGATAGGGGGTCTCAGGCCATGTTTCCCTGGCTGAGAAAGAGTAGGGGCTGGGTCTGATGCTGTGGTTCTCAACCTCCCACCACTGGGGACTGCCAGGAGTTGGTAACTGGGGTCCTCAGGTCTGTGCTTCCCCCTACAGGCCAGGCAGGGAGGGAATAGCGGTATCCAGCCTAACTCTGAGTGAGTGCTGAAAGTATGGAGGGGCTGGGCGAGAGGCCTTCTCTAGATTTAGGCATGGACCTTTACAACAAAGGCTCCTCCTCCCCTGCTCCCACAATCCTCGATGATGAAGGAGACAGTCCTTGCTTGTCCAAACTGCTTTATTGTCATGGCAGATGTGAACGCACAGGTCTTACTCAGGGTGACTCAGGGATTAAATACCTCTTGCAGGAAGGGATGTCCAGGGAGGGAAGCTCATTGGCTAAACACTGCGGGCCTATCTAGATGCCTCATTAGCATGGAGAACTCTGGGTTTTTATTCTATATGACCAGTTTTTACGACTCTCTCAATGAGGTCTCATGGTTATGTATTCCAGAACAGGTAGACCCTGGCCTCAAGCTGGTTCTAACACCTACAGTTCTCAATTGTGACAATTTCTGGGGGTTTTGAGCCTGCTTTAACCTTACCAGGTCTTCTGTCTAGTGGGATGTTCCACCCAACCCACAGGTCCCTCTGATAACACTGGTATTAGCTCAATGAGAACATTGCTTTTGATGTGGCTGAAGGTTTTGAAGGTACTCAGAGAAAAGGAAGTATGGAATATTCTCTCTGTCCCCCTTTCCTGCTTTCTGTAAATGCTATCAGTCTTGTGTCTTCCATTTTGCTCTATCATGTCCAATAGCTCAAGTGAAAAGGTCACTTTCTGTTGGGGGAAGAGAGGTTGCAACCTGTCACTTCTCAGAAGACTGTGAGAGATTCAGCTGGTACCTCTTTGGGAGGGTGTGCTGCAAGCTTTTGTATTGCAGGCTGTGGGAGGCCCAGTGCTGTCTGTCTGTCTGTCTGTCTGTCTGCCTGCCTGCCTAACCATCCATCCATCCATCCATCCATCCATCCATCCATCCATCCATCTATCTATCTATCTATCTATCTATCTATCTATCTATCAATCTGTGTGTGGATGTTTTACCTACATGTATTTATATGTATTATATGCATGCAGTACTTTGGAAGAACAGAAGAGGGCACTAGGTCCCCTGGAACTGAAGTTACAGGATGGTTGTGAGCCTCCACTTGGGGTGGGTGCTGGGATGGATCCTCTTCCAGAGTAGCAAGTGCTTTAAATCAATAAGTTATCTCTCCATCCTCCGTTTTCTGGGCTGGGAAGATTGCTTAATTAGTGAAATGCTTTGCTTGTAATCAGGAGGACTTGAGATGTCCAGAAACAGTGTTAGAAGATCGGCTGTGGTGGTGCATGCTTGTAATCCCAGAGCTGGGGAGGGAGAGGAGGAGAATCATGGGACTTGTTAGCCAGATGGGTTAGCCTAATTGATAGGCTCCAGGCCAGAAAGAAACCACACCCAAAAAGAGGTGGACAGCATTTCTGAAGATGACACCTAGGGTTGTTCTCTAGCCTCAACACACACACGCACACGCACATGCACACACACAGAACCCTCTTGACCCAACACCTGGATGCAGAACCTGCTGCTGACCCCATCTATTTGGAGGACCCCTCCCGCTCCCAAACAAAGCCCTCAGTGATTCTGATGGTAGATCTGGGCTGGTGGCTCTGCGAGGTGTTTAGCTCACACTCTCAGGCAGGGATGTGCATTCTACTGCCATGTTGTCTCCACTCTTCTTCCATGGTGGGCGCTGGCTTCACTTTCCACCCATTTCTCTGCAGCCACACTGGTCCTGGGTTATTGTGAGGAAGGCAGAAACAGACCCGGTTTTATAGAGTGATGCACCTGCCAGGAGTAGATGATAGGTCCCCTGCTCAGATTACAAGGGTGAGTTCCTTTATTCTGAAATAGGCCCAAAAATCTTCAGTTCAGTTTTCTCCTTTCTTTCAACAAGCTCTATTCCAGCATAAGCTATTATTATTACTGGAGTTAAGTAATAATGAGTAATGAGGGCTGGTGAGATGGCTCAGTGGTTAAGAGCACTGACTGCTCTTCTGAAGGTCATGAGTTCAAATCCAAGCAACCACATGGTGTCTAATAATAATAGTAATAATAATAATAATAATGATGATGATGATGATAACCTATGAACCAGAGCGAGCAGTGGCCCAGAGCATGTGGAGCCAGAGCAAGAGGGAGTAGGGAAAAGGGGGGAGGGGATGAGTAATGAGAGTCTCTTGGTGTTTTATGGGGTCTCAGATCTTCTTCTAGAGGCCTTTGAATGTGCCCTGTGCATTTAGACCCCTTAGAATGGGCCCTAGTGGATCTGACAGCTCCCACCATTCTTGGTACTTACATTCCTGTGTGTGTTCCCCAGCTGCCAGTGTTTGCACAAGGTGGCCACGAGAACCACAGGCCTGCTGAGAGGATCCAGGGAAGGGGGCCTGAGCTCTGAGTTTCAACCTATGTGCCCCATCTTTTACATGGCTGTACAATCTTCATCGCTATAATCCCTTCCTTGATGGAGACAGAAGCAACATGTGCACACCTTCTAAGGTCCGTATGACAAGTGGAGGTGTGATTATTCTAGAGTTCCCTCTGGGGAGCCAGGGAGTTCATCAGGCTTGGTTGGAGTGCACTGAGAGAGGGGTTATGAGCAAGAACACTGGTGGTCTTAAGGCAGCCGCACTGGAAGGTCTCCCATGGCCACAAAGGCAGAGCCCGGCTCCTCGAGCCTCTCCCCACATTATACTCTAGCTCCTCCTCCTCAAGAACCCGCTTTCAATAAGAGCAGAATTGCATACAGCTGGTGGGAGGAGAGGAGGTGACTGGATACGTGACCTTCCCTTCCCCTCCATCCTAGTCACTGTTCTATCGCTGTGAGGACACACCACATCCAGGGCAACTCTTAGAAATGCAATAATTTAATTGGGGTCTTGCCTGTAGCTTCAGAGGCTTAGTCCGTTGTCGTTACAGCAGGAAATGTGGTGGTAAGCATGGCAGGCAGGCATGGTGCTGGAGAAGGAGCTGAGAGCTATATCCTGACCCGAACACACACACACACACACACACACACACACACACACACACACACACCACACACACACACACACACACACACACACACACACACCAAACACACACACACACACACCAAACACACACACACACACACACACACACCACACACACACACACACACACACACCACACACACACACACACACACCACACACACACACACACACCACACACACACACACACCACACACACACACACACACACACACACCACACACACACACACACACACCACACACACACACATACACACACACACCACACACACACACACACACACACACCACACACACACACACACACACACCACACACACACACACACACACACCACACACACACACACACACACCACACACACACACACACACACACACACCACACACACACACACACACACACCACACACACACACACACACACCACACACACACACACACACATATACACACACCACACACACACACACACACACACACACACACACAAACACACACCACACACACACACACACACACACACACACACACACAGATGGGGGTGGTGGTCAGTCTGCCATGAGCTTTTGAAACTTCAAAGCTCATCCCCAGTGTCACACTTCTAAAACGGCCATGCCTATGGTCTTAGTTAGGGTTTTACTGCAATGAACAGACACCATGACCCAAGCAACTCTTATAAGGACAACATTTAATTGGGGCTGGCTTACAGGTTCAGAGGTTCAGTCCATTATTATCAAGGCGGGAACATGGCAGTATCCAGGCAGGCATGGCACAGAAGGAGTTGAGAGTTCTGCATCTTCATCTGAAGACAACTAGTAGAAGACTGGCTTCCAGGTGGCTAAGATGAGGGTCATAAGCCCACGCCCATAGTGGCACACCCACTCCAACAAGACCACACCCACTCCAACAAAGCCACACCTACTCCAACAAGGCCACACCTCATAACAGTGCCACTCCCTGGCCCAAGCAGATATAAACCATCCCACCTCCTAATCCTTCTAATCCTTTCAAATAGCGCCACTCTCTGCTGACTAAAGCATTCAAATATATGATCCTATGAGAGCCATCTTATTCAAACCATCACACCCTTCACACCCTCCTTCTACAAAGGAATAGCAACAGCCAACAAGCTCAGTTGTGATGCTCTTTGGCAAGAAAGCACGGCTGATCTGATGAAGCTGGTAGCAGTCCAGCTTGAAGGATAGTCCTGAACTGTAAGTGACCACAAGCATTAATAGGCAGTAGAGTTATTGTAAATCCACCTCACAAAACACTATTCCAAGGTCCCAAATTGGACCTAGGGTGGCTTCTTCCAGCCATGGAGCTAACATGCCCAGGGAAAGGGGCTTTGGGGAGCTTTTCAGCACATACATGGAGAAAGAGTGAGGCATAAGTCCTCTGGGCCAAGACAGGCTCTGTGTTAGGTACCCTCTGCCTCCTTGGCCTCTGCATCAAGCCCATTGGGCAGTGCACACCTGTTGAAGGAGAAATGATTGTGACAGGGACACCATGCATTTTCCCTCGGATCTCTATCCCTCCTGTGGCTTCTCTTCCCTCCATAGGGACAAGGGATGATTCTGGCAGCTGAGATAAGGTATGCATCTCAGGAAGGAATCAAGGTTGTTGCCCTCATTGGACACTTCCAATAGGGTTCACTGTGACTCCTTTTGGAGTGTCCTGATGCCACTGCACACTGGGCTGGAGGGATGAAGTGGAGTCTGTAATGGGTGAGGTCTACAGGATCCTGAAGCAGCTGGGAGTGAGTGCCGGAGGGGGCATGGGAGCATGGGATTCGGGGGCATGGGGGCGCGGGGGCACGGGGGTGTGGGGCCCAGGGAGGCTTTCTCTGATGACTTTAGTGTTACAGCTCTTTTAGACGAAGGCCTTCTTCGATAATCTTCACTGAAACAGCTCTCTGAGCCGATCTTAGCTTGTGCACATACCTTTATTGAGGATGAACTTGTACACATACACTTTATTTGGGGTGAACCAAAAGCTATATATATGAACCTTGGGGAGTGGGAAGGGGTTCTTCTTAGGGTGAAGTTTCATTGACTGAGGCTTAAGGTGCTGGGGAATACCTCATTTGCATGGAGAGGAATTCCAGGAAGTTGAATCTGTGATTCCACCAGGGATTATGTGACATTCCCCAGGGAGACCATGGGTTGGGTTCCCCAGATCAGACAGAGAAGAGGAAAGCCCCACTATGAAGAGGGAGCCCTCCATTTTGTGCCAAGCTCAGGAAAGCTGTCCGGACATCATAGACCACAATCTTAGCAAAGTAAGGCAGCTATTCAGCTACCTGTGTGCTGTTCTTACTCTGCCCTCTAAGGTGGGCAGACCCCTTTCCTCTCAGTTTCCTGTAAAAATTCTTCATACATCTGGTGATGGACCTGGGAGCAGGGTGTGTGGTGAGAACTTCGAAGCACCGCATCTTCCATGTGCTCTCATTGGTCCTCTGTAGAGATTGACACACAGGCATCAAGAGCAAATGAGACTCAGAACAACGCCTTGATAATAATGGACCGAACCTCTGAACCTGTAAGCCAGCCCCAATTAAATGTTGTCCTTATAAGAGTTGTTTGGGTCATGGTGTCTGTTCATTGCAGTAAAACCCTAACTAAGACCAAAGGCATGGCCGTTTTAGAAGAAGTGTGACGCTGGGGATGAGCTTTGAAGTTTCAAAAGCTCATGGCAGACTGACCACCACCCCCATCTGTGTGTGTGTGTGTGTGTGTGTGTGTGTTCGGGTCAGGATATAGCTCTCAGCTCCTTCTCCAGCACCATGCCTGCCTGCCATGCTTACCACCACATTTCCTGCTGTAACGACAACGGACTAAGCCTCTGAAGCTACAGGCAAACAGCTGGTTTGATTGTTTTCAAAATAGTGGAGTGATCTCTGTCTCCCTTCCTCCCTCTTCCCTCCCCGCCCCCCCCCCCCCCGGGTTATACCTGAAGGGTCTGTCCCTGCATGGTTACCAAAATGTCAAGGGTGTATAAAGTATCACAGAGCACACACCTATGTCGGCTTCACTGGTTATAAGTAGAACACACACGAACAACAAAAGAAGCCTTGGTTTTGTAATTGGCCTGAATCTGCTCTTCTGAGATGTGATTTTTTTCCCTGCAGGGTGGGTTGCCTGGGAGATAGAGCTACCAGGTCAGATTTCTAGTTGTCTTTAAAGTAACATGGACGGTATAAAGCAGTGTTCTCATGCCATGAAAGCGCTGCAGAGGCGATTACCTGGAAGATGGAGGCGCCGCGAGATACACACGAGCAGCCCTACCCATGCTTACGGTGTGTAGCAAAACATATTTAAAAAAAAATAATCATGGCATGGGATTTCTCCCCACCTTAAACCGTTTACGTTCCGCAATAAAACACACGCACAGTCTTTATATTTTAAATAAGGCACAATAGCTAGGTAACTGTCCACCTTCCATGCTGTTAGAACCCATTTCCCTATGGATAACCCTGAGCTATTATTTCCTAGTTACTATGTTTCATCTGACTTGGCCTTAGCTCCAATTGGCCAGCCCACATGGCCACACTTCCTTTACTCCTACCCCATGGTGGCTCGCTCTCTCCTTCCTGCATGCTCCTCTTCCATCATGGCTTTCTTTCTCCTGTTTCCTCATGGTCCCAAACCCAGGAACCCTCAACCCCACCTATCTCCCTTCTTTCCAGCTATTGGCTATCAGCATCTTTATTCGCCAATCAGAATGGACTTGGGGGCAGGGTCCAGAGGCTATACACAGACTCCAGATCTTGGAGGCCATTACAAAACCTCAACAACTCAGTGTGCTGACTCAGGTCAAGCAACAACTCAGCCTTCTCCTGATGCCTGGCAGTATCTGAGCTGGTCACAGACGTCTCAGAAGACAAGATGTCTCAGAACCTCTTAGCATTTCTTATGTTTCCATCAAATTAATGATGATTTGTTAAAAAAACAAAAGAAAAGAAAAAGGAAAAACAAAAAGAATACTCCTATGCCAAGACCCAGTGACCAGAATTCTATGTTGCTTGACAATGCATGGGTGATTTTCCTGGGTGGGGACTGGCATTTGCATTGGTGGCTGTCTTCCCCAGGATTTCATTTTGAAGCAGGAGGGACAGTCGGTGTCTAGCCTTGTATCTGGAGCTTCCCCGCCGCCATTCCTGTGGGCATGTGTTGGAGGGAGCGACAGCAAAGCATGGTGAGTACAAAGCCGCAGCAGAGAGTTCTGCCCTGCAGGCTTCTTGCCTGGGATCTCCCTTGCTGAACAGTGTAACCAACCTTGGTCAGCAGGGATTGCGGTCAGTCGCTCTTCACTGTAGCGGCAGAACAGCCAGGCTCAGCTCCTGCCTTCCTGGCATGGCGCTGTCAAACCCGTGTTAACTTTACCTGTGCTTGGTCAAGCCTTGCTCACATTTCTGAGAGCCACATGATTTTAAGAAGGCAAGCCCCGTGAGGGCTGATGCTCAGCCTCAGAGCTGCCAGTGAGTAGCGAGGACGGTGGGGAGGACGCTGAGAAGGACGCTGAGGGGGATGTTGAGGAGGACTCTGGAGAGGAAGCTGAGGAGGACCCTGGGGAGGAAACTGAGGAGGATGGTGGGGAAGACTGTGGGGAGGATGCTGAGGAGGAAGATGAGGAGGACGCTGGGGAGGATGGTGGGGAGGATGGTGGGGAGGATGCTGAGGAGGATGGTGGGGAGGATGCTGGGGAGAACGCGATTTTACTGGTAGTGGGAACCTCCCCAGCTCTACAGTCCTGATGCTGCACTGGTTGGTGCCTGCTGGGGGGACACAGGCAGATCTGGAAAAGGAAAGGGGACTTGCTGTTCTTCACTTCTCACAGCAGCCAGGGTCTCAGATCCTGCTCCTCTCCTCCACTGGCATCCGACACCATTGCTCGGGTAAATAGAGAAGACATAACTGTGGGTCGCTCAGGCTCATCAGCGCTGCACAGGCTTTGAGATCATCTGACTCGGCTCCGAGGGAGGCCTGAGTTTTGCGGTTTTCTCAAGCTCTCAGATGATATTGATGCTGATGGTCTAGTATCCTAGCCCTCTCCAAATCTTTAGCTCGCCTCTGCCTGGCCCCGCCCCTCTGCCTGGCCCCTCCCCTCTGCCTGGCCCCTCCCCCTGCCTGGTCCCTCCCCTCTGCCTGGGCCCTCCCCTTCCTCCTTGCTGAGCTCACCTACTGTGGTCTCTCCGTGCTTCCACACATTAGGTAAGCTCTACCGTACCAGTCTTTTGTGTCCTGCGTCTCACTGTGTCTCAAACATTCTTCTTCTATAGATTCAGCTCATTCCTTCAAGGTATGGACGCCAGTGCCTGCCACCCTTTTAGCAAAAGGTCACCAGACTTCTTTTTAAAATTGTACCTTTGACCCCAGCAACATTCGGGTCTCCTTTTTTGTCTTAGCCACAGGACACATGTTGCTACAGCATCATGCAGAGTCTCTCCCTCTCCCCCTGCCCCTCCCCCCCCTCTGCCTTTGCCTTTTGTAGCTAGGAAGGAAACCTTCAAAGATCACATAATCTCACCGTTTTGCTCACTGGTCTGTCTTCTGCTTCTAGAAGAGTGGTTGACAGTACACACGCCCAAGAAGTAGTCATCAAGGGACTGAAGAGATGGCTCAGTGGTTAGAAGCACTTGTTCTTGTGGAGGACCCGGCTTCAATCCCCACTACGCTTTATGGCACTGAAGTACACAGACAACACTCATACAGCAGATAAAATAAATAAATCTAAATAAATTTTAAAAGAAAAAAAGACACAATGGTAAGGATTTCTGATTAATAGCACTCATCAAAACATTAGTGTTAATTTCGTTCTTGAATAGTGTTAGGACAAGGCCTCTCAAAAGCAAACAGACAGACGAACAGACAGGCAGATGAACAAGTAGACAGGACTGGGGAAGCTGGCTCAGGAGGAAAGCATTTTCGTGCAGTCATGAGGATCTGACTGGATCCTCAGCACACGTGCAAGGCTGCACATCAGTGATTCCTGTGCTCCTGGGTAAGAGAAACAGAGGCCACAGAAACAATACGGATCTGCGGCTTACATAGCTTGCATAGACTGTGCTGGAAGAGTAAGAAATCCCCTCTCAGGCAAGATGGAGGATGTCCCCTGATCTCTGCTCACGTACTTGTACACACACACACAAACACACACACACACACACACACACACACACACGCATGTGTGCGCCACAGGATTCCAAAAATACAATATCTGGAAAAAAGTCAAGCATAGTTAAGAGACATTTATTTATCTTTTAAAAGGAAATCCATTCGAGGACACACGGAAAAGTGGTAGAACAGTTATTGGCATCTTCCCACAATCAAACAGGCAATCATAACGTGTTCACAAGCTCAAGCACTCAGGTCTACAATGACAGTTACACGATACATACACAGTTGTGAATAGATAAATCGTGTTCATAAAGAGATCTGTCAAAACATATGAAAAGCTTAAATACATATTTCTGGAGCTGACAATTCTGTGTACCCAACATTGCAAATGGTCATCAGCAATACTGCAAAAGACACCCACGTCTTTTGATGTAATGGATCAAAAACTGTGAAGGTCAACCATTGTATATGCTGCCAACTAGGGTGCCAATAGCTCTGAATATTCTGTCTTTCACAAGTATGGATGCACAAGAAGAATGCGTCCTCATTTATTGAGAAAGTCTTAACCTTTCCACAAGCACAAGTACAAAACAAAGCCAGTATTATGGTAATGAGTCAATTTTACAAAAATGCATGAAATAAGAACTCTTTAAAAGTTGTCACACAGGGCTGGAGAGATGGCTCAGTGGTTAAGAGCACTGACTGCTCTTCCAAAGGTCCTGAGTTCAAATCTCAGCAACCACATGGTGGCTCACAGCCATCCATAATGAGATCTGGTGCCCTCTTCTGGGGTGTCTGAAGACAGCTACAGTGTATTTACATATAATAAATAAATCTTAAAAAAAAGTTGTCACACGATGTATCCTTCCAGTACTAAAAGGGACATCAAGATGGAGAGAGCAGCACAGTGATTTCGAAGAAACTAGGCTGCCTACATAAATCTATCAAAAAAAAAAAAAATAAAACAGCCATGAAAAGAAAAACAAAAACTTTAAGATGAAAATTTGGCATGTGAGAAGCTACATCACAGAAGCGGAGCGTGAGGACGTGAACCTCAGACACAGGCTGTGAGGAGGTGTACCTCAGAGGCAGACCTGAGAAGATGTACCTCAGACACAGGCTGTGAGGAGGTGTACCTCAGACACAGGCCTGAGGAGGTGTACCTCAGACACAGGCCTGAGGAGGTGTACCTCAGACACTGGCTGTGAGGAGGTGTACCTCATTCATAGGCCTGAGGAGGTGTACCTCAGACACAGGCCTGAGGAGCTTTACCTCAGACACAGGCCTGAGGAGGTGTACCTCAGACACAGGCCTGAGGAGGTGTACCTCAGACACAGTCCTGAGGAGGTGTACCTCATTCACAGGCCTAAGGAGGTGTACCTCATTCACAGGCCTGAGGAAGTGTACCTCAGGGGCAGACCTGAGGAGGTGTACCTCAGACACAGGCCTGACTAGGTATATGTACCTCAGGAGCAGGCTGTAAGGAGATGTATCTCAGGAGGACCTGGGTTACGGAAGCGAACACCCCATAATACTTACCATATTTCTAGTATTCATTTCTAACAGTGAGTAGCTGTCCAGAGTGCAACTGAGCATGTGCCCATCTCTTCATGCATGGCTCCTCCTCCTTGACGAGTCTTCTTTTAAAATTCGAATTGCAATTTCCAGGATTTCCATAGTTATGGTCTTACACGTTTAGAGATACTTTGAGGACTTCACTCTGTCAGGATTACAATATTTGGGATTATTTTCATCTGACATTTTCTTTCAGGATTATGACCAGCTGCCACTAGACACTTCGTTCCAGCTTCTTGCCAGTTCACTGCATTTCTGGTTGATGGACAGGCCACAAGTTTATGTCACTCACTGTTGTAAGCAGAACACTTGGTGCCTGCCATGCAGTCTGTCACATGTGCCTGTGTGGAAGGCAGTCACACCTGGCACAGAGATGCCTCCCCTACATTACATGATTTGAGCTTGTCTCTATCCTGATGTTTTTTTCTAGCTCTGCAGACAAGGAGCTACCAGATCTAATGGCTGAGGGTCTGCAGAGCAGGGAAGAGCTGGTCCCTTCCCACAGGGCATAGACAGAGAGGATCACGATACCCCTGGGTGGTCTCTATGCAGAAAACTCACTCACTCTATGCCCCTCAAGCACACAGTCAAAATCAGACAGCTGAAGATGGATTTCAAGGGCTTGTCATTTCATGAATTGGAAGAGCAAACTTGTAGAAAAGGAACATTCTTTTAGACTCAGTAAACATCCACAGGATATGCAGAAACTGGCATGTAGATAAAGCCATCTGGGTCACAAGGAAGAGATGGGTACAGAACACATGAATATTACAGGCTGTCACCTGGAGACAGTTAGGGAGCTCTCAGAGCTTAGTGATCTGGTCTAACACTTAGGATCCTAAAGGATTAAAAAGAGCCTTGGCTTGGGGGCGTCTGATGATCCAGGTAAGTTCTGGGCCCTCTTGATAATCCTTTTTTTAATAAAGGTAACTGCTCACCAGGGACCTCCCTTAGTCACAAGTCAAGGTTGCCTCAAAACTATGTCTGCAGCTTGGCAAAGCCCTTGCTGTGTTTGTGCATAGCTCTGGAAACTTCTCTTCTATTTCCCTCTCTTTTCCTATGGCTGCCACCTCCCTTTCTTTGGGCACCCATGAGGGATAATCTTCACTGTCCTCATCCTTGGGTTTGGACCCCCATAGGAGACACACTTCTGGACAATCCCCAGGCCTAGTGACTCCTTAAAACATTGAGATGAGGTGAAGTTGCTGCTGTTTCTGTGGCTTTTGTCCCAGAAGTGACGTCCTGCCCTCCTCTGCCTGGAATGTCTGTGTCCCGTGGACAGTGTCCCTGAAGGGAGGCACGGTTAGTTCTTGCATGGAGTCCACACAGGATAAGCATAACCAGCCAGAGTCTGACCTAATTGCCCACAAGCTCCAACCAGCAAAAGGCATCTATGGGCTAAATTTTCTCTGAAAGTTGGAGGCGGGGCTTCCCCCTCTGTGGCTTCTCAGCCAGGTGGGTGTTCTGAGCTTTGGTGTCAGCTGTGACACAGTAGTTCTGCATGTGCCTGTGTTTCTGATCTGCTTCCTGTGGTTTTAGGACAGGAAATCAGGAATTAGGTTAGCAGGATGAAAGATGAAACATCCTTTCGGCTTCTGGGCAGAGCAGGTGTAGTGAGTGTTGGCTGCCTTTTGTGATGTCACGAATTGTCCCTAAAGGCAGTGGCTTAAGACAACAAGCTTTTTGTATCTCCCGCAGGAATCCAAGGTGGCTGCCGAAAGCCTTTCCCTGGGTCCAAGCCTGACCCAAATGTTTACAAGCTTGTTTACTTAGGGCAAGGCCGGACCTGCCTGACTCCGTGTCCCACTGAGGTCTGGGGGTTCACCAGAGGGGATCTGTTTCTGAGCTCTGGCATGGGCTGTTGACAGAATAAGTGTCATCAGAAGCTGGTGGCTTAGGGGCCTCAGATACTCATGTCTGAAGACTGTCCTCCATGCAGAGCCACAGGGCATGACAGCACCATTTCTGGCTTTCATCAAAGCACAGGGATAGAGTGAGAGAGAGAGAGAGAGAGAGAGAGAGAGAGAGAGAGAGCTGGCCAGATGGATCTCTTGCTCAACTTAGCTGGGAAGAGAAGCTGGGTGACACCGGAACACGGGGATCTCAGGGGTCACTGCAAGAGCCACCTAACACAGTCTGTAAGCCTAGTGTCCTGGGGAGGGACTGAGCAGACAGCCACGGGTTTATCTAAGTCCGGATCTCTGTAAAGAAGACCCTGGGAAAGCGAGTATACAGAGAGATACACTGAGCTATGGGACTTGCTCAGACTCTCCTCCCGTTAGGCAGCAGAATCTAATAAGAAACAGACAGTACACAATGAAGTCATCAAGATCTGGTGTCTGGTGCAAGTAAGACTCGCCCCACAGGAGCTGGGGTCGTGGAAACAGAAGTGAAGAAATTGAGACATGGAAACGCAGGATAACACCCCGTGTCCATTCTCAGAAAGACTGTTCTCTGGGATGTTCCCTAAGGTAAGCCTATCAGTTGTCAGAGCATGGTAAGAGTCTTCCCACCGCACCCTGCAACCAACCCTTCCCCTTAGGTAGCCATTGTGTCCAGAGGGTGGGCAACACATATCCAAAAGCAGTCTCCTGGAGGGGAGAGAGGGCGTCTCACGCATCCCTTTCTGGGTCTCTGAAGGCAGAGTGCTGAGCCAGCAGCCGGCTCTCCTGCTGGAAGCTCACATCCAACGTTACTTTCCCATGCTCTGGAGATAAATTCCCAGCCAGGCAGCCAGCTGAGAAAAAGCGCGATGGAGCAAACCGAGACAAAGAGTAACCGTAACGGCAGCCAAAGAGAACGCATACTATGTGTGGTCTGCCTCCCATCTCTGGGGCTTCCCCCTGGCTCAGAACACTGGTTGTTCTTTCTTCCATTCACTAAATACATGTGCATGAGACATATTATTACATAAAATCGAATCATAAAAACGTATGCTTTTATTTCCAGTGCGGGAGCCCAGGGTTTCATGTATATTGGGCGTGTGCTCCTAGACCTGGGCAGGAGACATTTCCTGAGCGCCTGTCAGTGCCTCAAGCCGAGGAGCAGACACCGGTGAGACAGCAAACAGAAGTCATAGGGCCCTGTCTTCTAAGGGCTGTCAGTTTAGGAGAGCAGACGGGCATCACCACGTGGCTGGGCCACACGGACATCTGGAGCAGGGGACACAGACCATCTCTCCATAGACAAGCTTTGGTCTGGCTCAGCTGAGTCCTTTTCTCCGGCAGGCTTTGGACTTACGTCGCAACCTTGACCTTCGTTCTGTCCTTGCAGGGTCTGCATTCTTAAGCATTAAGTCAGCTTAAGAAGAAACTCCCACGCTCCATAGGTCAATTGATCAAACTCTTTATTCCCTGTCCCCAATCTCTGATTATACCAGGCCTGTCTTCAGCAATGTTCTTGTTCAGTGGTGCTGATGTTTAGATTCTGAGCCCTCCCCAGAGCTCATGTGTTAAAGCCTTGGGCTCTAGGCTGGCACTCCCGAGAGGCATTGGAACCTTTATGACGATGGGGTAGTTTATCATAGTGATGGAAAGTCAGCAATACAATTGGTTAGCAAGATGCTTCCTATCTCTTAGTAATTTCAATCCTTAGATTCATTTACCATGATTATTGATCAGAACTCCCCACTTGAGATGGATAATCTTGGATGTCAACCTGACACACTTGAGAAGTGGGAACCTCAACTGAAGAATTGCCTCCATCAGGAGGAAAGGCCTAGCCAACTGTGGGTGGTGCCATCCCAAGACAGATGGGCCTGGGTTGCATCATAGCATCTACAGCACTAGTCTTGAACAAAGTCTTTCTTGACACTTTAATGGGTGTCCGGGTGATTTTTACTGTAACCGCTTTGAAAGGAAAGAACAACTTCATGGAAGCAAACGAACAGGCAATCTGACATTATCTGGGAGACCAAGAAAGACTGGTATGAGAGTTTGGTGTGTTTTGTCCATGTTAAAAGTCATGTAATTTGGTCTGGAGAGCTGGCTCAGTGGTTAAGAGCACTGACTGCTCTTCCAGAGGTCCTGAGTTCAATTCCCAGCCACTATATGGTGGCTCACAACCATCTGTAATGGAATCCTATGTACTCTTCTGGTGTGTCTGAAGACAGCTAGAGGGTACTCACAAATATAAACAAACAAACAAATCTTTTTTTTTTAAGTCATGTAATTCAGTTGATGTACAACATTAAGAGGTGGGGCTGGTCTTGACCGGATTCACACCTGTGAAAGGGACCTTTGTGGAGCAGCTTCCTGTGTGGTTTCATCTCTCCCAGAGATACTCACATCTTTTTGTTGTGATGGGACAGAAGTCCCTCTTCAGATGAGGCTATGCCATTTTGATCCTTCTACCTTCAGAACTGTACGCCAAATAACCTCCTTTTCTTTATAAACAATCCTGTCTCACGTGTTTTGTCACATCAACAGAAAGTAACTAGGGCAGTTTCTTGAGAAAATGGTGCTTGAGTTGAGCTTTAACTTTTTAAAGCAAGATAGAAGTTAGAAGTGACCCAAAGCTTAGTTGTAAAGGATAATGGCTGGCTTTCAGGGCCACATGGTAGGGCCTTATCTAAGAAGTCCATGCAGAGACCACCCAATTTTCTATTGAGTTTGGTCTCCTATTAACTATCAATTAGGTCTACAACTGTGTGGCATTAGCTGTTAACATGTAGAATATTGCTAAACTACAAACTATGCTTATTGTTATTTTTATTTATTAGAATGACAAAAAAACTTCTGTTCAGTACAAAAGATAACTTAAGGGGCGAGAGCGATGGTTCAGTGGTTAGAGCACTGGCTGCTCTTGCAGAGGACCTGGGTTAGGTTTCCAGCACCCACATGGTGGCTCACAACCATCCGTAACTCCAGTTTCTGGGAGATCTGATGCTCTCTTCTGACCTCTGCAGACACTACACTGAATGCATATATATATATATACATATATGTATGTATGTGTATATATGTGTGTGTATATATGTATGTATATATATATGCAAAACACATAGACACATAAAATAAAATTAAAACACACTAAGAATGAAAGATAACCCAAAGCTTAGCAAACATTTCAACATTCTTCCTTGAGAATGCACAGAAGACCTGGATGCACACACGCACAGCAGAGCTCATTGCACATGATCTCTGAGCCTGTGTTCTCCTCTTTCTGGCTTGAATATCAGTCCTGGAGGCAAGTCTTTAATGGATGCTCAGAGAGTCAGAGGTGGGGGGAGATCCCTGAATAAGAATTACCAGCACCTCTTCTCTACACATACAGGATCTCGACTTTTGAGGGCTCTGAGGATACCCGGGAATGTGGTACTTGTGTCTGTAGAGTTGCTGAACACGTGGGTGAAAATCGAGAGACACTTCTTTGACGGCTTAGGAGAGCATCGCTGGCAGAGTCACAAGGCTTCCTGCCCAGCAGTAGCTGGAGGCTGCTGCCTTGTGCTGTGGTTGATTTAGTTAGTTTGGTTGGACTGAGAGCCGCCTAGGAGACTGGTAATGCACACCCCCAGGCAAGCCTGTAAGGGAGACGATTTAATAGTCTAGAGACTATTAAAAGACAAAGGCTCTCAACTAGTGGATGCTCAGATCCATTGATGGGTTTAAAATTTGAATAGGTGATTGGAAGATGCTGGGACTTGCTGCCCAATTAGAGAAGTGGGTGTCTAGAGGCTTGGACTAGAGTTTTAGGGGCTATATCTTGCCCTAGACTCTTCTGGGGATTCCCCTCTGCATCCTGCCCACCATGATGTTGTTGGACTGTTCTGTGACACTGCACCTTCCCCACCTTGACAGAGTAACGCCTCTGAAAGCAGGAGCCCAAATCAGTTAAGTTCTTTCCTCAAATATTTTGGTTAACTGCGTACAAGTAATGAGTCATGTGTCTGGTGTCACACTCACTTCATGGGTCTGAATGGAATCCTCCTGCGTCTGTCCTCTTTCTGCGCTTTGCTGGGGTTTTGCTAGTGGGATGATGTCCTTCTTCCTCTGGGGCCTTTAAGTCTCACATTGTCTGTGAGTTGTCCTTTCTCTCTGTACTTGGACAGTCAGCTACCCAGCCCTGGTTTCTGAGGACCGCCCTTTCTTCTTTGTCTCCAAAGCCAGGGTCCTTCTCCAGTTTCAGGGGCCTATGAAGACCTATCGTTAGACCCCCATGAATCTTCCAGGCACCTTCCTCTTCATCCTATATCACAAATGATTACCAAGTGAATCTTCTATATAAAAACAACGGTTCCACCTGTCATCTAGTCTAGAGCTCTCAGACACAGTTGCGGCTGTGGTGGACTCCTGTTCTGCTATCTGCAATCTTTGTATGAGAAAAGCCAGGAGCTGTTTCCTTATGTTTTCTTCTTCTCGGAATGCTCAGGCCATCTCTGCTAATGCATCCATCCCCCACCCCCTGCCCTACCAGGAGGGGGTCCTCAGTGTAGCTTGCCAAGCCACGAGCCCACTCTTAATGGCTTAGACCACGGGTAGACACTTGATTCATGAGCAGCCAGCATAGGCAGCCTGTCATAAAGAGCTGCCCATGCAGAACAGCCAGTGCTGGACAGAGGCCACCGAATCAATTTGGGCCTCTCCTGGGAGTCTCATTCCTGAAGGGAGACGCTGAGCAGAGTCAGCGAGGGGCTGAGGAGGAGTCACCCAACCCAGAGTGACAGCCTTAGGGGCAGTGAGATAACGTTGCTAGACGCACTGTCCTGAATGATCTCACCGGGCACTGGCTGTGCCTTTTGGTTTCTATCGTCTGATGTTTTGACATCTTGGGGGCCTTCCTGACTGACTCTGGAGGGGGGACATCTGGATACCTTACTGACTGACTCTGGAGGGGGGACATCTGGGGGCCTTACTGACTGACTCTGGAGGGGGAACATCTGGATGGATACCTTACTGACTGACTCTGGAGGGGGACATCTGGGGGCCTTCCTGACTGACTCTGGAGGGGGGACATCTGGATACCTTACTGACTGACTCTGGAGGGGGGGACATCTGAGGGCCTTCCTGACTGACTCTGGAGGGGGGACATCTGGGGGCCTTCCTGACTGACTCTGGAGGGGGAAGTCGTAGGGGAAGTAGCTAATTGCCTCTCCTCTCCCACTCCAGCATGGCTCTCAGATGTAAACCAACCAGAGCCCCTGCCCTGCCCACCTCCTTTCCTGACTTCTCTTTCTCACAGGTACACTCCACCTTCCTCCATCACTGCTAGTCCAGGTACCCAGCTCAGGGTAGTCCCTAGAGCCCAGACTTAAGAAGCATAATTTTCACCTAAGCTGAGCCTGCTTACTCTTCCATGACCACTCCCTCCCACAATGCCCAGTGACGCCCTGTACCCTTCTTCCTCCTCCCTCCTGACCAGGTGCTACCCTCGTGGTGCCCTGGGGTATAGCATGGTCCTTATTCTTGGAACTGAATGACCTGTCTTGTCAACAGCAGCTGCCTCCTGGTCTGCTGACCTCATTTCTAAAATCGGCAGGTTCTGCGTGACTCACTCATCTCCGTGGAGTCTGGCTGTGTGGTTGTTCCTCTTCGAGGCAGGGCCGGGGCTCTTCCTGCCTTACCCTAGGTAAATGCACTGAATATGACCTGTCTCACTTCAGTGGGTTGTTAGTTCTTCTTTAGATCAGATCTTTACTGGTTGTCTCACCCCCTTTCTTTACGGAGCTCCCCACTCCCCGTGCTCTTCACAGGCAAGCATGCTGGCTTTCTTTGTAAATAGCCTTACATATGTTCTTGTCCCCTGTGCCTGGTCATGAGGCCATCCTTCAGACAACTCCTGCCTTCCCCGTGCCTAAAACTACTCTCTTTCTCCGAGGTCTCACATTCAGACGTCCTATGATGGCTTCTGTAACCTCACGTGCCTCTCTCTGCACATCAGCATCACCCATGTGTGGGTTTCGATCCCACCACAGAGCATCCAGTGTTCCCCGCTTTGTGTTCGGGAATTCTCTCTCCTCAGGGTTATATGCACTCTCAGTTCAGGAGACAGACGTTTTGCTTGATGATAGGATGCACTGGTATCTAAGCAACTGACATCTTTCTTCTCCTTAAGCCGGGGTATAAAATCCACACATAGAGCAACAGTTGCTACCTGTTGAGCCAGAGCCTGGCTGGAGGGGAAGCCCCATTTTATCTCCATTCTGAGTCCCCGGAAGGCCAGCCCCAGCTTTCTTAAGTGGAGAGAACTTCATTCATTTCCTAATGGGTCATACTTGGGGAAAGACTGGAGTTTCTTCATTTTAGTGTCAGGCCAGTAAGGGGTTGCAAAGTACAGAGTAAGGAATGAGGGTAAAGCAAGAGGGATTGGCCCACCAGTGGGATTTGAGGACTGTCTCTTACATGGAGGCTGGGATGGGGAGACTGGAGCAGAAGCCGAGGCAATCAAACACGCCCCTCACAGTTTTGATCCGGCTCTCACCTGTTTGAAAGGAAAACATCTGGCTTGTCTTCCATTGACCCTGATGTAAATGGGTAAAGGATTTCAGGGCACATTCCTGATAGTTCCCTGAGGGACTTCCTAACAAAGGGGTGGAGCCAAGTAGCTCTTGGAATGGTCTCCCATCATAGACATTGCACTTAGAGTTTGAGCTATACGAATAATTCAGATGCTACACTGTAAGCCCTAAATATACCTTAAGCCCACAAACAACGCCCCTTTGTCCAGCTTTATGCCTGTGTTCCTTTAAATGGACTTTCTGTTCCTGACCGCACTGTAATCAGCAGATATCCCTACCGTCCCCCCATTCCCTCCTCCTCCCTTAAAACGGCTCCTTCTAATAGCTAGCATCCTGCAGTGACCAAAGCCATTAGAAGGATTGCACCATTACTATCCTGTCCAGCACACACATAATGCCCCAGGGATTGCCTTTCTTCTTCTTTGCTTGATGCTTTTTTGTGGATGAAATCGGGGCCCAATGGTGGGCTGAAAAAAAAAAAAACCGAAGAGGGCAGAAGGTGACAGTAATTCGTTTCAAGGGCACCTCCCAAACAGCTTTCCCCACTTGAGATTCCTTTGTGAAGGTGACGGCAGATGTCAGCCTTGTGGATAAAGCAGGCTCTGAAAGCACGCGGACAGGTTGCAGACCTCTGTTCCTCGTTACCATAATATTGAATGCTCATCTTTTCCCAAGCACGACAGCGAATATGTGCTCTGCCTGCTAGCTCACTGTTGTTTGTGCTGGAAAGAACCCGGGCCCAGCCCAGAGCCACGTTGCAGGGCTCAGGACTGCTCTGAAACACTGCCACCTAGTGGCGTGATGAGGTAAGACAGCACACATCAAGGGCACCGGGACTCTAGTTCAATCTAGCTGCCCCAGCTCAAAGGCAAGGAGTTAAAAAATCAGGAGCACAAAGACCATAGCCAGTTTGGAAACGCCTAAATAGGGCAGGGGACAGGGAAAAGGGGCGGGGGAACTGGAGCCTGAGAGAGGAATTAAAAGTAATGAACGGGTCGGATTGAGCAGTCCCCACCTCCCCTCCACCCCCCTCCAACTCCCCACCCCACCCCCCCTCGCCCCCCACCCCCAAGCTAGAGATGTGGGTAAGATGAGATTGGAACCGGCCTTCATTTGGACAGCTCAGTCTGGCTTGTGACTGGATCCTTAAGGATCCCGGGGCTCAGTTGAGCTCGGGAAGTCCCTGTGCCTCGGTTTCCTCACTTTGTGGGCCGAGTCAGAGCTCAAAGTCTATCTTCAGTTGAAACATTGTATGAATTTGTTATCTGAGAAATGCAGGAGAAAGCAGTTGGCTATCCTTAAATCATCTGTGTGACTTCTTGTTGATTTAAGGGGGGACTTAAAAATGAACAAAGAAACAAACGAATGAACAAACAAGCATCCACTTCCATCTTGTCTGTTTTCAGGGTTGTAGCTCAGGAATCCTGGGAGAAGCATGGAAGAATCTTCTAGCATGTGGGGACTCTCGGGACCCAAGAGGGAGAGTAACTCCTAAAGACGTGGAGGCTTCTAGTGCTTCAGGACAGACAGTGAGTGTGTGGGGGGTTGGAGGGGATGGGGTGTGGGTACTGGCATGGAAGCAAATCTGTACTATTTGAAACACCGAAGTGAAGACAATCATTATAATGGGTTAATAATTGAGCAGGCCATTCCTTCAAGAGTTACATTTTTAAAGGGAATTTCCTGTTAGAAGGTTCCAAGGAAATCAGATACTGTTCATTGACAAGCAGGAATCTGAACAAGTAGGGGAATCCCCAGGTCCTTCGACCTTACAGGATGGGTTTTGTCCTTTGTCATTCATCGGCGTTCCTTGGGGAAACTCATCTATGATGGCTGTTTTAAACACTTCGAGTATCATTTTTACATCCCAGGGCTAAAAGAAGATGTGGCTCAGCCTCTGCCACCATTTGAAGAAGCCCAGGTTGCTCTTGCTCCTTCTTTTAAGGCTCAATGGTCCTGCTCATCAAAGCATTTCCCCAGCGAACACACAGTGGAGGGAATTTAAATTCCATCTTGATGGAATTTGAACCAAAGCACACTGCCCAGTGTCACTTTATACGCTGTGAATCATCAAGCCAGCTACGAATACCTCGAGGGGTCCTTGCCGTTGTTCAACATAAATCAGTAAAATGACAGGCAATTGACTCTGAAGACAGCTTTCACATGGCTGAGAGGCTGGAGCTGCTGGAAGCAAATGAGGGCATTTTTCTGTAAACCACTTGTGATTAGCGCCAGAATAAACAGTAGATTGGGCTTTATCCTCCACACCACACTCCCCTCCTGCTCTGGATCTCTCATTAGGCGGAAGTGAACACTTCCCTCAGTGTTGGGAGTGGGGGTTGGGGGTTGTCAGTGGGAAGAAGCAAGTTTGTATCTCCACACCTGATGAGTACTTCTGACTTCCCCCCCAGAAGGAAAAGAAGAAATAGACTTGATTTGACTTTTTTTTTTTCCTATGAAGACATAAAATAAGGGCGAGAATCAGACCGACCCTTCGATGCAAAAGCTTGTCGCTGTGCTATGATGCCCTATCACGGCGCCTGCCAGGGCTTAGAATTTCCCTTAATAGAAAGGAGCGTGTTTGAGAGATTGGCACCTGGCAGCAGTGTCTCATGATGTTACAGGCTTATATTCTTTGTAAAGCATTTAATTAATTAATTAATTAATTAATTTAATGTATATGAGTGCACTGTCGCTGTCTTCAGACACACCAGAAGAGGGCATAGGATCCTATTACAGACGGCTGTGAGCCACCATGTGGTTGCTGGGAATTGAATTCAGGACCTCTGGAAGAGCAGTCAGTGCTCTTAACCACTGAGCCATCTCTCCAGCCCCTCCACTTATATTCTTAAAGACACCAGGAAGGTGGCAATGTTAAGCTGATGGAGGCACTGTCTAAGGAGATCTGACGCCAACCTGTGCCACCACGGCCTCCTGGGCCAAATGGCCCCTTAGGTTGTTGTGTCAACTGATTTTCTCCAACAAGAGTCAGGTTTTCCACGAAAAGCATCAAGTGTGCCAAATCAAGTAAGTCTGTAAACCCAGAGGACACAGCCTGCCTGTGATCCAAAATCTGAACTGACACACGCCCTCTGCCACCTGATAAGCTGGGAGTCATCAAGCTAACTACAAATACCCAAGGGCTCCTTCATTTAGAATCTTCCAGACTCATGTGACTATACATAGTAGGACTTTCGGCTATGTAAAAGGTGAGACAGACAGACAGACAGACAGACAGACAGAAATTGCATAGACTTCCTCAGTAAGCAAAGCCTTATCTAGGAAGTACAAAACCTTCTAGCTCCTCAGATCTAGTTGTCTTCTTGGTTTGTTGTAAAATCTTGACTTAAAATCTTCCATGCTACAACTGAAACCACTTACGAAGGTTTAATCGATAGGAACGAATCAATGGACCTGAAATGTCTTATTGCTCTCCCCCCACCCTCACCCTGGATGCCCAGAAGCCACATGAGAATGCCAGAGTCAGCTGCCATCTGCCAGGAGAAAGCCCTGGTGACTGTCTTGGGGCCCCATTCCTCCGAGGCAGCTGTGATGAGGCATGAATTGATCCTGGTGGCCGAGATCAGGTCCTGGGAGCTTTGAACTTGTTTCAGTTTGGGCTGTCTGTGCTCCCTGGGGTCCTGCCCTAGGGAGGGCAGGTCATGGCTGGACGCAGGGAGGTCAGCACCGCCCTGCTGTTGAGTGAGGGACTGGAACCACTTTCCTCTCGGGAGACTGTGTCGCTTTCTTAACTGTTCTAGACTGGAGTGTCTCTGTTTCCAAGTTTGAGGTTAGAATTGGGCTTTTGGTGTTGGGGCAAGGATGAAATGGAAACTTCTAGGTCAGTGCTCAGCTCCAGACCAGCTTGTGGGGAGTGCAGGAAGGCTGGGTCAGTGGTCATGGCCGGGAGGGAGAGTGCAGAGCCCTCCTGAGTAACTTTGTGGTTGGCAGAGTTTCAGGCCTGCCTGGCGTTTGCTTTTTCCTTTGGGAACATGGGAGCAGCCCTGCCTCATTGGAGAAACAGTGAGTTAGGCACCATACTGTCTGGGCTAGTGGCCCAGGTGTGTCCTGAGTGGGTGTGGCCCATGGGAATGAGAACACTGGGCTGTGTGAAGGGAACCTACAAGTGTCAAAGGCAGCTGGGACCAGGAAGCAGCATCAGACAGCGCAATTCCTTCCCGCTCGCTTGCTGGGCTTGTCCAAAAGGAGCATCTGTTTCTTTTCCCCACTTTGGATGCCTTTGCACTCCAACCCAGCAATGCCTGCAAGCAACAGCAAACACACACAGGGGAACAGCATTGTTGTGGGACTGGGCCGGTGTGACTCACTCTACCTCGGTTTCCCGGGTCCGGCGGCTCCAAGTCCCAATGTAGAAATAGAGTACGGAGCAATATGTTGTTTTGGTAGAAAGCTATGGGTTTTTAGTCTGGAATGTCTGTCGCCAGGGCCCATCCAATTAACTCGCTTGTCGGGAAATCAGAATAAATAGCTCCGAGGAGGCGATCCAGGCTCTCCATGGCCTTTATTTCTTGTTCCTCTTCCAGGTTAGGCAGGTCTGCAGTAACCAGGCCAGAGAAGGAAAGAATACATGGCTTCATTCTGCCTTTGCCTTGCAGGAAAGAAAGGGGGTCGATCCCGTGCGTTTTTGAACTAGGGGATTCGGGCCAGCTGTGTCTTGTGGTAGTGATAGGTCAGGAACAGGCTTGGAGGAGATGGTACCCTCCTCCACAGAGAAGGCGCCATGCATTCTGGGTCAGCTGTGTTGATTGGCACCTTGGGTGGCGATGTGTCCTCAAGGGTACCAACTATTCTGCGGAGCTTGGCAGCTTTGGGCAGTCCCTGTGAGAGATCCTATCCCACTGTCTGGTCAAGACCTTCAGGAGAGCGGCAATCTGTATTGGGGCAGTGGGTGTGCTGTGTGGGTTCCCAGGGTCAGCACCCAAGGATGGGGCTTTTATCTGTAGCATTCCTTTACATAGGATACTTGCAGAGGAATGCTGTGGATAATACTCTGGTCATCCCTGCATCTGTCGATCATTGTCACAGGGAGATGGAAGCCAAAGCCATTTATTTGCATAGGTAGCCTGCCTTCTCTGGGTCTGAAGGAATCTACAGCTTTGTGCAGCAAAAGGGACAGCTGATGGCGGGTGTGTGTGTGGGGGGGGGGGGGTTGTTTTCAACTGTCCTTGAGCCAGGCCATCCAGTATGCTTCTCACACACTCTCTCCGTAATCTCAGAGACCCTGCCTCTCTTTTCCCAGTCTCACCCCTAAGACCTTGCAGGAGTGTTTCCTCAATGGTGATGGGAGGCAAAGAAGCGGTTGGACCTCTGCTCTCTGCGGCAAAGCACCTCAAATAATGATGCCTGTGAGCAGAGAGGGGCATGCCTGCTGTCTGAGGCTCCCTGCTCATGGCAGGCGGGAGTCAAAGGCTCTTTCTTCAAGGACTGCACATTAAGTTTGTCTTTGTGCTTCTAGCTGCTTCCATTTCAAAGGCTCTGTCAGCGAATCCAGGGAGTCATTCCTGGACCCATCGGGCGTCTCCATGGTGACAGCTAAGCAGGCCTGAGGGAGAGAGGCACTTTCCCACAAGTTCCCTTTTCTGATTTTTTTTCTTATTTTTTTTTTTTTCAGTAGTGACTGTGGCTGAAAATTGAGCTTAAAAAATATGATAAAATAGGAACTCCCTAAGCTATTTTTTAAAGCCCACTGTACATAAATATATACGTGTCATTACCAGCCTCAGTGGGGTCTAACATAGCCTGAGAAACAAGACTGATCTCTCTCTCTGTGTCTCTCTCTCTCCATGTCTCTCTGTCTCTCTCTGTCTCTCTTTCTCCCTGTCTGTCTGTCTCTCCCTCTCTGTGTCTGTCTGTCTGAAGAAGAGAAGGAGTCCACTTTTCCCATTCCCTTCCATGTACAGCCTCTGGTGAACTGCTATGGTCTGTTTGCCCAGGCCTGCAGTCCCCCCCCTCCCCCATCCCCTGCCCCCTGAGAATGAAAAGCATGTCAACCAACCACTGCATCAGTAGCAGAGGTTGACCAGGACGTTGTAATTGTCCTCTTCTTGTTTGGCAGACCCACCAGAATAACTGCTGTATTCTTATAACACCCCCAGTGGCCACATGCATAGACGAGTCTTCATGCAGTACACTGGGAGAGTCGTTGCTGGTTGGTGTCACTGGGCAAACATCAGAAAGGGTTCTTGTGCAAACCTAGATTCCACAGGCCAGTCTCCTCACATGGTCCATTTATAGTCAGGAGGCTGCCGTAGATGGTAACAGTCTAAGGGTACTGCTAGAGAGCTCTACTTCCATATTCCCCAGAGTTCCCAGGGGTGCATCTCAATGCTCTGTCTTACAGGGCTTGCCTATTTTCCACAGGTGGCTGTTGGTGGGTGGATGGGTGGGTTGTGCAGGACTGCAAGATGCTGTTCCTTGCTTGTATTAGTCGTGAGAAGACACACCCGACGCAGGGTGACTGGGCCTCCCTCCCTATTCCAAACTTTCTGTTTTTCTTCATGGTGTTGTCTCGTTCCACCAGACTCAGCTTTCCCTGTAAGAATGGGCTCCAGGAACCCAGGGCAAGCATAGCTCATATCCAAAACTTTCCCGGACAACGGAGGCTTTTCTCGTGGGTGGAGCTCACTCAAACTTGGTCTCAGAGCTTGGAAAATGGTTTTTTCTTTTTTTCCTTTTTTTTCTTTTCTTTTTTTCTGGGAGCCATAAAAACTCTGAAAGGTGGCAAATCTCCAACCCTTTCTTAGAAAACTACGCGTTGGGACCATTTCACAGAGAAACGGTGGAGTTACAGTCTACCAGAAAGAATCTTGCCTCAAGAGGAATTTTCTCTCAAGACCTAGCCCCAGCTGTGTATTTCAGCCCCACCCAACTCACAAGCTGCCAGACGCACCCAGACAGACATACACAAGTCTCTTTGTGGGTGTGGTTCAGGCCAAGCAAAGGCCCTCAAAACATGCATGCTTATTTCAAATATTTCATATTTTTGTATATGCTGAATATACACAAGCAGGAAATGCAAGCTTGTCTGCTCAAGTCACCCCCCCCCACACACACACACCATGATCTGCCTACGAAGTCCTCATTCCAAACCCAGATAGCCCAGGATTCCTGAAGCTGCCACAGACTTCCAGACAGTGTCTCATGAAAAGACTTTTGTGGTAGTCCTGTGCTCTTCAGAAATCACACGAACAAGCTGAATATGGTAACAACACACTTGCAACCATGGCACTCAGGAGCCTAAGGCAGGAGGATCATGGTTTGGGGTTAGCTTAGGCCACGTGCTGAGTCTTTTCTCACAAGGTTACACTTCCAAGTACACATTTCCACCTGTTGTTTTCTTTGTCCTCTAGTTTCCTCTGCCCGGCACAACATCCCTGAGCTGCCAGGTACTGAGTGTCATCATCTCTGAAGGCAGCTGTAACTAATTAACCCAAATATGGTGACTTGAATTAACAACAACAACAAAAAAATCATTCTCCCACTGTTTCTGGAGGGCAGCTGTTTGAAATCAATGCGTCAGCAGAGCCCGTGTTCTTCTGATGCCTCTCGAGGGGATCCTGTCTGGTTGTGTCCAACTTCTGATAGTTCCAGAGTTTCCTTGCCAAAGGCTACATAACTCTGATCTCCACCCCTGCATAACTTTTTCTTCCTGTATGCCCCCGCCCTGCACCCCAGTATGTACCATTGAATTTAGAGTCTACCCAGCTAATCCAGTTTAATCTCCCTTGTCGGCTTCACTGGATTCGGAGTCACCTAGGAGACAGTCCTCAGGGAATGGCTGGAGGATGTCTCCAGGGAAGCTGAAGTGGGGAGAGAAAAGCACATCTTAAAACGTGGGTGGCATCATTCCCCGTGATGGGGTCTGGGATTAAATGGAAAGAGGAAGCAGAAGTGAATTAAACAGAAGCGTTTCTCCCTGCTACCCGACTGTAGACATAGTATCTATTCTCACTGCTACCCGACTGTAGACATAGTATCTATTCTCACTGCTACCCAACTGTAGACATAGTATCTATTCTCTCTGCTACCCAACTGTAGACATAGTATCTATTCTCACTGCTACCCGACTGTAGACATAGTATCTATTCTCACTGCTACCCGACTGTAGACATAGTATCTATTCTCTCTGCTACCCAACTGTAGACATAGTATCTATTCTCACTGCTACCCGACTGTAGACATAGTATCTATTCTCACTGCTTGGATAGACAACACCCCACACTGTGAGCCCAAGTAACCCCTTCCCTGCCTAAATTCTGTCTCCTCAGGTATTTTGTCACAGTAACAAAAGAAGTGATTAATGCGCCAGAACACTTGATCTAAAGCTGCATAACTTGTATAAATCTAAAAAGGGGGCCCCTTTCCAAGGGAAGTGAATTCACAAAGAATTCAGGCTCAGTGTGTGGGATGTTTTCCTGTGGGCCACTCTTCATCCCACTGTCCGATTGTTCATTCACAGCCAAGCAGCTCACAGAGCCTGGTGCACAGCCATAGTTCATTTGTTCTGCTGGATTGAATTTAAACTTGGACCCAAGGACTCTATCTGCTTTATTTCAGGGCTCCATGTCTGTGCATGCCTTGATTATAAAAACAGCAGCTAGACTAATTAAAGTAAATAGTTTCTTAGCTCCCATCGGGTTTCTGATGAAGTATTTTATACTGTTGTTTCAAGTCGCCATGTTTCAAGTATGCCAGAACTATATAGGTATGAATAAACGTTTTTTTTTCCAGTCTTTTTCTTCCTGTGAATCGAGTTTTCTCAGACCCTGAGGATTTGAAACTAAATGGATTTGATTGAGATAACTTTTCATGCATAAATTTCATTATACTTAGGATAAGAAGATATACATTTATAAGCTATGTATGTATATATAAATGAATGGGTTTGTATGTGATCTTACTGATGATCGAGACCGTGGTGGTTTGAATGAGAATGGCCCCCGCAGGCTTCCATATTTGAATGCTTAGTTCCCAGTTGATGAATTGTTTAGGAAGGATTAGGAGGTGTGGCCTTATTGGGGGAGGTGTGTCACTGGGGGTGGGCTTTGAGTTAAAAAAACCCACACCATGCCTAATCTCTCTCTCTCTCTCTCTCTCTCTCTCTCTCTCTCTCTTTCTCTCTCTCCTTCCCTCCCTCCTTCCTTTCCTCTCTCTCTCTTCCTCCCTCCTTTCCTCTCTCCCTCTCTCCCTTCCTCCCTGGTACCTGTGGATCAGACTGTAAAGCTCTCAGCTACTGCTCCAGCACCATGCCTGCCTGTCTGCTTCTTACTGTGACAGTCATATACTAACCCTCTGAAACTGTAAGCAAGCCCCTAAGTAAATGTTTCCTTTTATAAGAGTTTCCTTGGTCATGGTGTCTCTTCAAAGCAATGGAACAGTGACTAAGACAGCGATTTCCATTTGGTTGTTGCAACATAGTTCTTATTTCTTTATAAACATAATCAGGGGGGCTGGAGAGATGGCTCAGCATCAAGAGTAGGCTATTTTTTTTTTTTTTTGTAGAGGACTCCAGTTCAACTCCCAGCACCAACATGGCAGCTTATAACTGTCTTTAACTCTAGTTCCAGGGCATCAGGTTCACTCTTCTCTTCTCCACAGGCCTCAGGCACATACAGTTAGTGTACATACATAAATGGAGGTAAAAGCCCATATATATATATATATATATATATATATATATATATATATATATATATGTCAATATTCAAAAGCCATAGCTAAGGGTAACATTCTTAAAAGAGAGTAAACAGAAGGACAAAACTTTAAGTGTTAACGTTAAAATGTGCTAGGACAGTGGTTCTCAACCTTCCTGATGCTGTGACTCTTTAAAGCAGTCCCTCATGTTGTGGTGACCGCCAACCATAACATTATTTTTATTGCTACTTCACAACTGTAATTTTACTTCTGTTGCGGATCATAATGCAAATATCTGATATGATATGCAACCCCTATGAAAATGTCATCCAACCCCCAAAGGGGTCCTGACCCACAGGTTGAAAACTTTGTGCTGGGACGTTATTACTGTACTCGCAACTGGAGGAGTTTTATTTGGCAGAGTTAAACACTGCATCGAGAACAAGCTTGACACTGCAGGCAGGAACTTTGAAAAACAGCCTCTCCCTGTGTGTGTAACTCACATGGTATTCACCTTGCAATGTGAGCAGCTGGCTGTATTTGACTTATGAAATATTTGGAAACTGGAATCCTAAGACAGGAAGAATCTGAGTTTTTGTTTTTGTTTTTTTTCTTCTCTTCCTTAGTCAGAGTGACAATTGTTTCAAGTTGCTTGATTTCCACTGTTTTTATTCCAAATTCTTTTCAAAATAATGCTTATGGGAGCAGGGCCTTATTAACATTTTAAAATAATCATTTATCCCTGTTTCCAATAAGCAAACCACAGAACATGCAGAAAAGAGACAGAGAGAAAACAGCAACAACTGTTCTGTTTGCAATGCTCAAAGCATGCCACCTGTGGCTGATCAAGAA
The DNA here is from genome assembly GCF_000001635.26 of Mus musculus. Classification (NCBI taxonomy): domain Eukaryota; kingdom Metazoa; phylum Chordata; class Mammalia; order Rodentia; family Muridae; genus Mus; species Mus musculus. The sequence goes on from NC_000071.6 coordinate 149,385,769, forward strand.
GCACTGGTCCCTGTGGTCATCCTTAAATGAAGTGTGCATCACTGTCTGGAAGCTTTACGATGCATTAACATCGAGCCTTTCAACTTCAAGCAACAACGGCACCAGTCAACTAAGTCAGGCTTTGCTAAGTGAAAAAGGACAGAGGCAGAGTCTACATCCAAGCTGAAAGCGTGGTCAGAGCTGCTTCCTCTGAGTTTAGTTCCCTCTTCTGCAAGGACTGTGTGACCTCTGGACATTTGTTAGGTCATATCCAAATAGCATAGTTCATACAGAGAAGTAGAGAACCTGTAGAGGATTAGACAACTGGTCGACCACAGAGCTGGATGCTCTCATTATGTCAGAGGACTCTGTGTTTGATTCTGAAGTCCATTGTCAACTCTGTTTTTAACTTCTTGGGTTTAAAACTTCTTGTTTGAAACTCAAGCAGTTCTCCAACAACAAGAAATAGACTACCAGTCAATCTGTGTCACTGTGGTAAGCTTCTTTTCTTGCTGCCCACTGACTGCAGGCAGATGACGACTGTTGATTAAAAGGCATGTTCTTTCTCCATGTCCTTGTGAAAGAATCTAGCTTTGGTTTCTGTTGGTGATGGTTTGTTTGGTTTTCATAAATTCAGGCCAACTGGGGTGAGGCAGGATAAACTTGGTCTAGACTCCAAATTCAGCTGTGGTTGTGCTCATACACAGCTGCAGACAAAAAGTGACTTTGCCTCTATCCCTTTGGCACTGTGCTGTGAACTTGAAACCCACACTCACTCAATCTCTTTAAACTACACTTATTTATTAGAGGGAGGCATCTGTATAATGATGTATGTGTGGAGGTCAGAGGCCAACTTGCAGAGTCATGTCTCTCCTTCCACCGTGTGGGTCCTGGGGATCAAACTCAGGTCATCAGGCTTGGTGGCGAGCTGAGTCATCTTACCCCAAACCACGATCTCGCAAGGACTGTCAATACACTGTCGTGTTTGGTCCTATGTTTCCACTTGCCAAATAGGAAGGAGGTGGATATTGAGAGTGGAGAGTGAGCAGGGACAAAGCAACTCTTCCTGGCTCAGGAACACACAACTCTTCTGACCCTGGCACTACCAAGAGCTTTCCAGGCTTTGTGTACGCTGGGAATGCTGGAGAACTCTCCCTGCTAACAGTTCTGATAAATTTCAGGCATACATTCTGATAAACTATGCTTAGACTCATCCATTCACCATGCTGGCCTGATGCACTTCAATTTGAAGCTGTTTCTGGACCTGAGGAAACTTTTCCACAACCAAGCTCTTTTTCTACCTAGAGTTTTCCCTACTTGCCCCTCCTATCTCTACTCATAATCATCTCAGTGACTTAGTGGTCCCTCTCCTGTCACCTAAGCTCCTCCAGGGATGTAATTGGGTCCTCTCTAAGGCAATCACCTCTGTCTATCCCAATGCATGCTTACGTGCGGAATCATAGTTGCTAATGAAGAGGAAAGATCAAGTTGAACGGTGGACTCTAGTCTTCTTTGAACACACACATATCCAGTCAGCTACTTCTCAGGTATCTTATTTTTAATCTTATGTCTTCTGGGCCCTCCTGAATCAATTAGCAGTTATTGAGAAAATGTCCAACAAACATGCCTACAGGCCTATCCAAGAAGCCAATTCCTCAACTGAGGCTCTCTCTTCCCAAGTGAGTGATGTTGGCAATTGAAGCTAGCTATGTGTCTTAGTCAGGGTTTCTATTCCTGCACAAACATCATGACCAAGAAGCAAGTTGGGGAGGAAAGGGTTTATTCAGCTTACACTTTCCACATTGCTGTTCATCACCAAAGGAAGTCAGGACTGGAACTCAAGCAGGTCAGGAAGCAGGAGCTGATGCAGAGGCCATGGAGGGATGTTTCATACTGGCTTGCTTCCCCTGGCTTGCTCAGCTTACTCTCTTATAGAACCCAAGACTACCAGTCCAGGGATGGCACCACTCACCATGGGTCCTCCCCGCTTGATCACTAATTGGGGAAATGCCTTATAGCTAGATCTCATGGAGGCATTTCCTCACCTGAAGCTCCTTTCTCGGTGATAGCTCCAGCTTGTGTCAAGTTGACACACAAAACCAGCCAGTATACTATGACACAGCCTTTCCCACTTTTAGTACCTATGCACGCTACGTGAATTACTGTGCTAGGTAATCTTATGTCAACTTGATACAAGCTAGAGTCGTCTGAGAGGAGGGAACCTCAATGGAGAAAATGCCTCTGTAAGATCAGGCTGTAGAGCATTCTCTTAATGATTGGTGAGGGAGGGCCCAGGCCATGTGGGTGGGGGTCATCCCTGGGCTGGTGGTCCTGGGTTCTATAAGAAGCAGGCTGAGCAAGCCATGTGGAGCAAACCAGTACATAGCATCCTTCCATGGCCTCTGGGTCAGCTCCTGCCTCCAGAATCCTGCCCCGTCTGAGTTCCTGTTCTGGCTTCCGTCCATGGTAGACTACAACATGGAAGCATAAGTCAAATCAATCCTTTCCTTTTCCACTTGCTGTTTGGTCATAGTATTTTGTTTCAGTAAAAGCAACCCTAACCAAGACGGCTACTTACCACCTCTGTGCCTGTGTTTTGGTAACACTACTAGTACTTCCTCCCTACGTTGTTCTCAGGACTGAGTCTTCCTTAAATAATCAGCATCTTAGATATCTTTCTTGTTCAGCTCATTTTCTTATTTCTTAAGGCATTCTTTTCATATGTGAATGCCTTATAACCAAAACAAACCCGAGACTATCTACACAGGTAATGCCTAGGTGCTCATCAGATATACCAAATGGCGATCGTCAGAGAGTTGTGGCTTTGGTGCTTTGGACCCTTGAATAGAACAAATGAAAGTTCCCCCCAAATAAGAGCCGGTCAGTGTCTCTTCCTCTTGACTGGAGTCAAAAGTGGTGGTTCTGTCTCCACAAGTCTGTGTCCTCAGAATGGGACAGTGGTCATACGTGCCTCAGAGGCTAAGACGAGGAAACGAGACAATTTGCACAAGCCCCGAAGCATCCAGGTGCTTGCTAGCTGTCTACCTCGTTTACAGCATCTATCCTGGTACTTAAGTTGACTACTGAAAGAAGTGTGTTGATTGTCCTGGAAATCCCACAGCTAGCTTTTCCAGGAGAGTTCCACCCTACACCAAGAATGCAAGTCTCTGTCATTTCACCTCAGACCTGGTCAGGAGAAGCACTTTTTCTGTCTGGGAACAACCAGGGCAGAAAAACCAAAGACAACAGTCGAGAGAGCAATCAGCTCCCATGCCGAGGAATGGCTGCCCCCCCCCCCCAACCCCCCTGTAACTGACAAGGAGGCAGAGGGTGGCTGGAAGGACAGAAAGAACCAGAAAGTTTGCATGAGTCACCAAGGGCATGGTGTGAACTCTCTGAGACCTCCGTGGGAGAAACGGGGGCTGAAGGTTCTTTTGGAAGACGTGCAGAGCCAATGGGCTTTTATGGTTACTGGTCATTATATCCTGGTCCCCTGGAGTGGCTTGCAAGACTGTAGCTGCCAGAGGAGCTGGGGCTTGCACACAGTGGGGAAACTGTGTGGGTCTACATTTAGCTCCTCTGTCTGCTCCATTCTCAGCATCCGAGAGGTACTGATTCCTACCCGCTGCTCTGTATGTTTCCCGTTGGTCATTCTCCGGGTCATCCTAGGTGCTGCATCTGTGTTCAGAGGTTGCTTGTGTAGCATCCAGGGAGATCTGCCTTCCCCTGCAGCAGCAAGTTTCGTCTCAGAGAACCCCATGGCTCCCTGTCCTCAGTTTATTTTGTGAGAACAACCTTGGATCTCACCCTTCTCCTTTATTTCCACTTGGACTCTGGAATCTAAAGTAGAAATGATGTTCTGTGACCTTTAAGCGGGATACCAGCTGCCTCTCCACCCTCTCCCCTGAGATTTAGAACCACACGACCAGTTCCAACCAGTTCCGTAATACTTTCTGGAATGCCGAGCTCCTTCCAGGCAGGCGTGAGTAATGCTAAGACATCCCACCAAAGGTTACTGGGCAGAGCAAATGCTCGCTGGAGGCACATTCTCAAGTGTACACATCTGTCCCTGTGGCAGCTTCGGCTGAAAAACAGCAAGGTTCAGTTTTGCCCTGAGTTTTCAGTTCTACCCCCGAGGATGAAATAGGTTTCAGAAATGCTGCTCTCCATCCCGTCCAGGCTTTCTAGGATGCTGAGGGGGGCATGACTCTGGGTTGGGCTTGGCTCAAACTCACCTTTGGCAGAAGCTGTCTGCCATCGACATGTTTTTGCTCAGGCAAAAGCAGATTCCATTGGCAGCCTCGGGGGCCATGGTGGGAACAAAGAAGCAGTGAGAGACCTTTCCCTGGGATTCCTTAAACTTAAAACAAACAAACAAACAGTTTAAAATTTATATTTTATGTGTGCTAGCATTCTGTCTGAACTCCACCCTACAGTATCCTGGCAACAGCCAGGTAGGCCTGACCCACTGTAAAGGAGCTGCTTGCCCCCTCTTTACTCTCTTGCTCTCTCTTCCTCTTCCCTTCTTGCTCCCATTCTCTTCCCATTCCCTTCCCTACTCTCTCTCCATGTGCTCATGGCCAGCCTCTACATCTTTACTCTCTCTCTCTGCCTTTCTCTACCTCTACTATCTTCTTAACTCCCCTCCCTATGCTCTGAATAAACTCTATTCTATACTATACTGTCATGTGGCTACTCCCTCAGGTGGAAGGGATGCCTCAGCATGGGCCGGCCGAGGCACACCCTTCCCCCATACCTCACCACACATCCATAGAACATATCCCCCTCTCTTTATCTTTTTATAAACACATCAATGTGTGTGGGTGTTTTGTCTGCATCTATCTGTGTACCGGTATCTGCCTAGTATCCAAGGACAAGAGAAGAGGTGCCAGGTCCCCAGGGATTGGAATTACAGATGGTTATGAGCCACCATGTGGGTGCTAGGATCTGAACCCAGGCCATCTTAACCGCTGAGCCATCTCTCCAGTTCCCGACATCCCCTAAGTGTTTTAAAGCTTTCCTCTGTGCTGCCACCACCTCACCCAGAAATCTCAGTGAGCACTCAGGCTTTGATGAGGTCGGTCACTGTTCCTGGGTTGATGGATTAGAGGAGACAGGAGTTGAGGGCCAGATTCCCTAGCCAGAATGGAAGAAACTCAAAGTTCCTTTAATCCTTTCCCCTCATGCCTTATGACTGCCCCACCCTCCACCCAGAAGCCTATTCTACCACGGTCAAGCCCAGTGTGCCTTAATTTCTCCCCCAAACATGAAGAAACTTTTAAAAAAATTATTTATTTTATGCATACATGAGCACACTGTCTCTGTCTTCAGACACAGAAGAAGAGGGCATAGGATCCCATTACAGATGGTTGTGAGCCACCATGTGGTTGTTGGGAATTGAACTCAGGACCTCTGGAAGAACAGTCAGTGCTCTTAACCTCTGAGCCATCTCTCCAGCCCTGTGAAGAAACTTTTAACCCTTGTCCAGCCACAGCTCTGTAATAAAAACTGCATAGGATGAGGTACAGGCAGAGAGAGGTTGGGAACTGGGTGTTTGAACAAGTTTAGGGTGCATTGTGGGATGAGCAGCTGTGGGGTGGACTGGAAATACACACCAGACAATGCTTTCTTTAAGTAGATTACACCTGTGGATCCCCTCTGGTTTTAAAAGAAAATTTATATTTGACATTATTTGACTCACAGGATTATGTTTGGGTGTCTTTGGTGGGCTACACGTAGATCATGCTTGTGTGTGGATTTGCGGCTTGTTCATCTCAGCAGGGCAAGCTAAGAGAATGTGGCCCCTTCCTGGGAGTTAGACTAAACTCTGGGAGGAGGAGATGCAGGGAGAGAGGTGGGGGTACTCACCAGGCAGTGGGGAGAGTGGGGGTGGGGTGGGTGGCATTCGTTTGTATTTCGATTGTGTGTTCGATTGCTGTTGTCTTTACGGCTTTCCTGTCTGCGGAGGAGCCTGGATCTGTGGTTGCTGCCTGGCCAGCTCTGTGTGTGTCGGGGGTTGGGGGTGGTAAAATCATTTGATTGCATCTTCTAGTTGTACAGTTTGTACTTGAAATACTTGAGAGTGTGTCCGGGATGGGGTTTGGGGAGGGAGGCAGCACAGAAACTACCCCGGCTTAATGTCCATATATAATCATCTTGTGTTGCTGGAACCTTCTTTTTGGATAAAAAGACATTGACTCATAACTGAGCAATCCTGCCTCACAGGGAGGAAAGCAACTTCCTCTCAGCCCGTTTATCTTTAGAGGGCCAGGTCGTTTCCATAGGCTGTTTAGGAAATGGCTGTCAAACACCACAGCGAGAAAAGTTAACTTTCTTATTCCTGTCTCTCTCTCCCCACAGATGGGTCTGAAATTCTTGCTTGGGGCCATATGGATTGGCCGCGCAGGGAGGAAATTATATTCAGCTTTCTGTTTCTGCTCAACTCTTTCCACTGGGTAAGTGGGCCCTTTGAAGTGGCACTTGCCTTACCTCACATTCTGACAGGAATGACTGATCGCCTTTCAGTCCACACAAGATAAGGAGCCACGTCGGAGCTGTCTTAACTAAACAATAGCGAACCACCCAGAGCACTCTTCCAAGACGGGAGAGAATTCCCCACATGTGTTAAGCATTTTATTCTTCCCAAATGCATTACTCTGTATTATTGTGTTAAATTGGATAATGTCGACATGAAAGGGCCGTGTCAATTGTATCAGATAACAAAAAAGTAAGATTTTGTAACAATTATGGATTTGATTTTTCTACCCAGACATCTGAGGCCCTGCAAGAGAATGTTAAGAGCCTTAAATTGCCCACTAATGGGAAACTATGCTCTGAGTGCGGTCTCTTTTCTAATCTTGGCTGTGTTTTCTCTTCTGCAACAGATGTCATCCACCTGGGGATGTCAAAAGAGAAAATACAGGGCGCTGGGCAGATGGCTCAGTGGCTAAGAGCACTGACAGCTCTGGCAGACAAGCCAGGTTTGGTTCCCGGCACTTATGTGGGTGTTCAAAACCATCAGTGACTCCCATGCCAAGAGATCTAGCGCCCTCTTCTGGCTTTCCATGGACACTGCAAGTATGCAGTGCACATACATACATGCAGGCAAACACTCATATACATATAATGAAAACAATGAAACCCAGGCAGGGTTAGGGGTAGAAGATGTTGGTGGAATAATATGGAAGAGAATACAACAAATCTACTCTTGAAGATCTTGACTGGTGTCTCTTGTGGCTCTAGCTTCAGGCTGCTGACCAAGAGGGCAGATTGTATTTATAGCCAGAGAAAAGGAAGTAAGATAAAGAAATCGGACTTGACATAGAGACAATCTGACAGTCACTGCTTGTGTCTGTCTTATTTGAGCTGTTCGACTGGCTGGCTGTTGGTGACAGGCAAAGGCTCTGTAACTTATCACAAAGTGACTTCCATGTCACCTTAAGCTGCAGTTCAGAAACCTTTGACCAAACTTTAAAATGCAGCCCTGTATGGGTACTTTTAGGCCAACTTGACCCAAGCTACAGTCTTCTAAGAGGAAGGTGCTTCAGTTGAGAACATCTCTCTGTAAGATTAGGTTGTAGGTAGGCCTGTGGGGCATTTTCTTAATTAGTGATTGATGGGGGAGGGCCCAGTCCATTGTGGGTGGTGCCATCCCTGGGCTGGTGGTCCTGGGTTCTATAAGAAAGCAGGCCAAGCAAGCCATGGGGAGCAAGCCAGTAAGCAGCACCCTTCCATGGCCTCTGCATCATCTCCTGCCTCCAGGTTCCTGCCCTGCTTGAGTTCCTGTCCTGACTTCCTTCAATGATGAACAGCAATGTGGAAGTATAAGCCAAATAAACCATTTCTTCCCAAATTGCCTTTTCATTGCAGCAATAGGAACTTTGACTTAGACACTGCCAGACAGCTTTAACCCAAATATTGACTTCAATAGGTACAACCGTAGTGGAGATAAGAACTCCCTTGAACCCTCTCAAAGACTTCCCTGGAGTGGGGCTGTTTGGAGCCTTTCCTGATCTGGTTTGCCTCTAACTCACCCTACTGTCTCCCCTCAAAGCTATTTACTTTTTCTCTGGCTTAATTGCTGTTTATCAAGACTCAGGAAAATTCTTGGCAAGCCTGGATTCAAAGAAAACCTTTAGAGGTGATGAACGGAGCAAGGAGCCTTTGGAGAATCAGTTCACAGGACCAGAAGAGGTCAGACTGACTCGGGCTGGTGTGTGATTGAATCCCATATGTGGACAAAAAAGGGGGAAGTGTCATAGATTGGGGCAAACCATGGAGACTGGCTGGCCACTCAGCTGAAGTGACTGCCTGACACTCAGTGGTTAGTTATAAATTCTCCAATTAGGTTTTAAGGTTGTGAGCTGAGTTTGGTTGCAGTTCACATGCAGGACTGTACTGAGGATTCGAAAATTCTGTTCTGTTTAACTCAACACCGCCAAGACCACTGAACCCTGGATAGTGATGGATAATCCATGACTTAGTTAGGGTTTTACTGCTCTGAACAGACACCATGGCCAAGGCAACTCTTATAAGGACAACACTTAATTGGGGTTGGTTTACAGGTTCAGAGGTTCAGTCCATTATCATCAAGGCAGGAACATGGCAGCATCCAGGCAGACATGGTGCAGGAGGAGCTGAGAGTTCTACATCTTTATCTGAAGGCGGCTAGCAGAATACTGGCTTCCAGGCAGTTAGGGTGAGGGTCTTAAAGATCACAGTGACACACTACTCCAACAAGGCTACACCTCCAAATAGTGCCACTCCCTGGGCCAAGCATATACAAACGATTACAATTCACTTTTTGGAATATTACTATATTTACATAAGAATAAATAGTGTGTGACCCTTATGTGAGTGGCTTAGACTCATCACAGAGAAACAGAGGTTACTAGGGGCTGCAGAAAAATTGAAGTGGCTATGTGTGCATGTGTGTGCACGCATGTATACTCGAGGACATGCTCATGAGTATGTGTGTGTCTGTCTGCAGGCATGAGTGTGTGCACAAGTGTCTGTGTGTGTGAGAGATGATGTACACACCTGTGTATGAGCACAGACCAGGGGAGGGAGTCACAAGTCCTTCTGTATCACTCTCACCTCATTTCTTTGAGATAAGGGTATGTCACTGAAGCCGAGTTAGGCTGGTGGCCAGCAAGCCCTGACAATCCCCACTGCGTCATCTCTCCAGCCCCATAATGGTACAGAAATTCAGCTTGGAAAGAAGAGAGTTTTCTGGGGATATGTTGGGGCATTCATTTCCCAAAACATGAAGTGTATCTCCTAGCACTGAACTACACACTTGAAACTGTTCAAGTTTTTGTTATGTGTATTCCTATCACAATTTAAACAAATTTGGGTGTGTAGTGACTTCCAGGGGGATGGATAGGCCTGGAGAAGAGCTAGAGGACCCCAGGCCCTCTCCAGGGAGGACACCTTCAGATTGATGCTCCACAGACATGGGGCCAGCTTGCCCATGGAAGGGTACCCTGCAGCTCAGTCCTGCAGTATGTGAGGACTGCTCGTTAGTGGCATGTGGTGTCAGGAGGATGGAGGAGCACATATGTCTGTCTCTTTCTAAAGGACTACCCATCAGGTGGAACATCTCTCCTGAGACATTGATGCTGTAGAAAACACCATGCCGGGCTGGTGAGATGGCTCAGCGGGTAAGAGCTCTGACTGCTCTTCCAAAGGTCCCGAGTTCAAATCCCAGCAACCACATGGTGGCTCACAACCATCCGTACAGCTACAGTGTACTCATATACATGAAATAAATAAATAAATAAATAAATAAATAAATAAATAAATAAATAAATAAAGATTTAAAAAAGAAAATAAAAGAAAAAACCCACCATGCCATTCAGGGACTATAGAGGTAACACCTTGAGTCATGCCACCCTTGCAGATAATAACATTCCTTAAAAGTTATTAAGGAATAACTTAATTGGGCATCTGCCAAGGGACAATAATGGGATGCCAACCTCTTCCTTTAACCCTTTGGCTTTTCAGTCATCAAGTAAGCAGTTGACCCTCCCCCCTCCTTATGTCCCCCTCCCCCCACACTGCCCACTCTTACTACCTGGTCAGAGACCCAAAGCACCATGTCTGCCAGGTTTTTCACACAAACCTCCAAAACCATGATGGGAAACGGACAAACATCTCAGAGATGACAGGACAGACGCTTGCCCTCGTTGCCTTCTTACTAGCAAGATTTAAGACTTTGTCTTCAAAGCTGCCAAAACTGGTTCCAAGCTCCCCCTCTCACACAGCCGTGTGCCCTATAAGAACATTCCTGTCAGTGACAGGCTGCCCAGACAGAGTAAGGCTAATGGAGCTGAAAGGTTCCCAGAGCTCAGGGAGGTTGTAACCGTAGTAATGTTGAAACGCAGCGCAGTTCTGGGGTGCTTGCGTTGATGCTGGTGCGAACGAGTCTACCCTGTGATCCACTCTACAGAAACGATATGTATAGTTCTGTATAGCATACGATGCCTGTTAACAACAGCAAATGACGGTGCTACTGCGTTTATTATGTGTTATGCACTTACCATGCTGTATATTCATTGCTATTTGAAAATGCACTGCTGTGAGACATACCCTGTCTGTGATGCTGGCAGCTGCCTCACGCATCTGTGTATCTCATCTCTAGCTGCATCCCTTTCTCTCGTACTTGCCTTAAAATCATGTTCTTCTGTTCGTCGTCGCCCTAGCAGCAACGCTACATACACCAGGCAGCTTAGGTGCACAATGACCACGCCATCAGGGTTTATTAAATGCATACTGTGATGTGTGAATATGTTTGTTAGGTTTTGTCAACTTGACACAAACTAAAGACACCTGAGAAGAAGGAACCTCTGTTGAGGAATCGCCTCCACTAGATGGGCCTGTGGGTATGTCTGAGGGAGCATTTTTTTGATTTATGAGGTCATATAAGACCTCTTGATTTCTTGGGCCATATAAGAAAGTCGCATGTGCAAGTCACAGAGAGCAAGCCAGGAAGCAATGCTCCTTTGTGGTCTCTGCTTCAGTTCCTGCTTCTGGGTTCTGCCTTGAGTTCCTGCCTTGGTTTCCCTTGATGATGGACTGTAACCGGTAAGCTGAAATAAACCTCGTCCCTCATAAGTTACTTCTGCCCAATGTTTTCTCACAAGCATCCAACAGCAAACTCCGCCCATGACCAACACTGAGTTAACTAACAATAACAAGTCACATACGATTTTGCTCTGCTAATTAAGGTCAACGCCTACAATTGTCCAGAGAGCCTTCTGGAGCTCTGCACTGCATGGAAGACCCCTTCATTGGCAGGGCTTCCCCTTCTCTGACCTCATCTGTGGAGTTCAACGCTCCCCTCCCCCACATGTCCCCTTTACCTGCAGAACGCCATGTAACCTTAGTTAGATGACAGGTTCGTCTTTCTTGATCCCAACAAGAATCCATTCAGCTAGCACCTGAGACTCCTGAACTGCTTCCCAGGCTAATGAGACATCTCGGTACCCTAAGCCCTCAGCCCATCACCTTTGCCCATCTTGGATGTCCCTACCTTTAGTCCCTCCAAACTATCTAAGCCTTGACTCACCCCAAGTAAAGTTGATCTGCCTCCTGCAGGGGTCCCAGTGTGGTCATTCATTGTCTGTCCTCACCCCCACACTTCATCCCTGTTGGCGTCTCTCCTTCCTTTGCTCTCCTGGATTGATATCAGCTGACCATCCCCAAGGGCTGGGAGAGTCACATATGTATATGCTTTTCTGTGTTAAAGATGCACATGAACATGGCACTTGGTGGAGCACGGAGACAGCAGGTCAGTGCGGCTGCCCTTTCTGTGCTCCACCCATGGAGAGCGCCCACAGCTCCTTTCTTCTTCCAAAAAGCACCTGTTGACTGTTCCTAAGCCCTTGTGCACCACTGCCACACCCACTGGACAGGCCAGACACTGGGGCTGTGCACCTCCACCCCACCCACTGGATGGGCAGACATTGGGTCTGTCTCTGTTTTGGGTGGCAGATCCCTCCTATACAAAGGTATCTATTTGTTCCCTTCTTTCTCACCCTTTCTGTCTTTGGGGGTTTCTCAGTTCTGAGTTCCCTCCCAGCTCTTAGAGTACCCTCACACATACTTCCTGTCCTGTCTGGAAACTCCTGACCCTGTGTTTCTGCTGTCACTCTGAAAAACAGAAGGGTCTATATAAATCCCTGGGGTTGACAATGCAAAAGAGTTTCAGCAGTGGTCTGTGGTTGAAGTCCACAGCGGTGAACATTCCTCTCCTTCACAGTGTCTGTGAGGGGCTGCAGGGAGCATCGTGGCTCTGTGAACCATGGTGTCCCTCACTAGGGTCAGTACCAACTCAATGTCAGCAGCATAAAACAGTACCGCCATCTCAAATGCCTGCTCCCTTCAACAAAGATAGGTCACAATTTTTTTTATTTAGAAGATTGGAGCACTTTGGGGACCTGCTTTGAAATTCATAATTTTATTCTAAGAGTTGATTTACAGAGAAATGTCAGCTAAATAACCAGAAGGCCACAGACCAGGGTCTGAGTTCTTGTACTTTGAGCTCCTTTAAAAGAATCTGTAGTGAGCTGGGCGTGGTGGTGCACACCTTTAATCCCAGCACTTGGGAGGCAGAGGCAGGCTGATTTCTGAGTTCGAGGCCAACCTGGTCTACAAAGTGAGTTCCAGGACAGCCAGGGCTATACAGAGGAACTCTGTCTCGACCCCCCCCCCCAAAAAAAAAGAACCTGTAGCTTAGTAGCTAAAACAAGCTGAAACCCAATATGCCCTTGGCAACAGCTAGCTGGTGCCATCTAAAAACAGGTCAGAGTTACTGTTTGACTGTGGTGACATTTATCTTTTGTGTACAGTTAGGAGTAAAAGGTCAGACTCAGTGTTCTGGGAGTGTGTTCCCATGGGGGGAGGGTCTTGCAGCGGTGTGTTAATGGCTAGATGAGGGGAATGTTGCTTAGTATCCAAATGGCGGACCAACTGGCCAGTGGTGTCATGAGTCCTAAGGAATTGTTTCACTGAATCCCCAGGTCTAGAAAATATCATCGTCTGGGACATGTGGAGGGCCCATTCCCTCCCCACAAGGCCTGGATGCCAGTCTAGTCATAAAGCTACCACGAGTGAGAGGGTTGGGGCTGGTGAGCTTACTTCTCCGGTAGTGCCAGCACTAGAGAGCCCAGATGTGCACAGCTGGCCCGGTGGCCTGTCTTCTGAGCATCTGTTCAGCCTCTCGCAGGTGCTGCTGATTTTTCTCACAGTTAGAGTTCTTTATCAATTATTAAAGTTAGCTTTTCAGGCTACAGCTTGGAAGTAATTTTATCATGTGTTTCATTTGGCTCTGTCTAACGTTTTCTTTGTAATCCATAAACTTAAGCACTCAGCCCTACAGAATTCAACGATGTGTATTCTACACATCTTTTGGATTACTCCCACTTGACAAAGACATTTCAGGTTTGTTTGTTTTTCTTTCAGGCCACTATTTAAAAAAAAAAAAAAAAGGGGACATTCTTGTGTGAGTTTTTCCATGCACAGATCCGTGTTTGCTCAGTTACGATGTAGGAACCTGAGGTTTCAGACATGGCCAAGTTATACTGTGGGATCTTCGGGGCTTCCTGGTGACAAGCACCCATCTCTGCTCTCAGGACTATGAAATTCAGAAGTATCAGAAGATTGCAGAGGCTTCTGGGTCATGGGTATCCATTGTCTCTTCCCAGTACTCTTTGGTCCCTGACACCACTGTTGCCATGGAGAAGCCACAGCATCAAAAGAACAGGATGCCCAATACCTGTGCTAAATTCACTCACTACCATGGTGGCAAGAAGCCAGGCACATTGCAGACACATTTCTGCCATTGATGTTTTGACCGCTGCAGCCTCTCTGGAGTCTTTCATCTAGCCGGTGTGAAGATGACAGGTTCTAATGAGAAAAGAAAAAAAGCCAAGCAGGATTTATCTCGCTCGGAAAACACAAACAGGGAGACCTAAGAGACCCCACAAGAGCGCTGCAAAGAGTTCAAAGAGGAGGGGAATTCTGGCAGCCACAGAAAAGTCCTGGAGAAAGAGGAAGTGGGGCAGCTGAATGCCACCCACCGTTCTACCTGGAAGGCCAGTGCTTTCACAGGCTCTGCAGACGGTGATAGAAGCACCCATGCTTGATGAGGCCATGTTGTGCTATGGTGGTCTGAATGAAAACGGCCCCCCAAAGACTCATAAGAAATGGCACTATTGGAGGTGTGGTCCTGTTGGGGTAGGTGTGGCCTTGTTGGAGGAAGTGTGTCACTGGGGGCGAGCTTTGAGGTTACAGAAGCTCAAGGCAGGCCCAGTGTCTCACTTGCTCTTCCTGCTGCCTGCCAATCCAGATGTCGAACTCTCTGCTTCTTCTCCATCATCATGTTTGCCTGTGCACCACTGTGCTTCCCACCATGACGATAATGGACTAAACCTCTGAACCTGGAAGCAAGCTACAATGAAATGTTTTCCTTTATAAGAGTTGCTATGGTCATGGTGTCTCTTCACAGCAATAAAACCCTAAGTAAGACATGTGCTCAGATTGTGGAAGAAGGCCCAAATAGGCTGCACAGCAACGGGGCAACTTCAGCCTTGAGCTTCCTCAGATCTGACCCTCAACACCTGTGAAAAAGCCATCAAGCTTTGGAAGAAGTGTTGGTAAGGTCTTTCAGAGATCTAAGAGAGTGGTGGCACTTGCTGAGGTAGTGTGGCATACGACTGGAGAGAGCTGCAGCTGCTCACTCTGGGTTCTGTCAGAATCATGAGGAGATGCCATAACAAAGGAAAGAGGAGTAGGATCCACCCTCTGCTGCCATGCCCTACAACCAAGATGGCAGCCTTTCTACCCTCAGGCCACTTGTGCTCAAGGATTGTCTCTCAGTCGCCAACTATTCTAGTTTCCTTCCTGTTGTCGTGCTAAAACACTGACCAAAGGCACTTAAGGGAAGAAAGGATATATTTGGATTGCCCTTCCAGGTCACAGTCCATCACTGAAAACAGGAACCTGAAGCAGAAGCCACAGAAGAGTACTGTTCGCTGGCTCACAGCAAGACACATGCTTAGCTACCTTTCCTATGCAGCCCAGGCCCACCTAGGCCTAGGGATGACACCGCCCACAGCGGGCTGGACTTTTCTACATCAATTAACAATGAAGAAGATGGCCCCACAGTCATGCCCATGAGCCAAGTTGGTCTAGGCAATTCCTCAGTTGAGACTCTCTTCTCAAGTAATCTTTGGCCTTGCCAGTCTAAGCTAATTCGGCACCAACTCGTCTAGCTTTTAGGTCAATTATGTAAATGTTTCCTATTCTAAAGCTTTCTCATTTGACCTATATTCTTCTGTTAGATGTGTCCAACATTAAAAATAAACATGCACGGATGTAATGTGTATACTTTATTGGCAATTCATTGGCATTCAACAACTTACAAATCATGTTATTTTGCCTCATCTTCTATAACAGCTCCATGGGGATAGTCATATAAAACCATTGGTCCTCTCATTATAATTGGAAGAAAACACTGAAGGTGTTGCTCTAGGGTGAAAACATGTTTAATCAGAGCAAGCTATATGAAATCATACAGAGACAGGAAGAACATATGTGCCTTAAGGTTGTATTTCTAGCATATTTTATAGAGCCGTCAACTGGATAGAATACGTGTTTACTGAACGAATAAATCAAAGAGTAGAGCAACAATAGCACAAGTGAAGGGATTTTAAATCATTGCTGTGGCTTGACTATAGTTTGCCTCCTCTAAAACTCATGCTTTT
The DNA here is from genome assembly GCF_000001635.26 of Mus musculus. Taxonomy (NCBI): domain Eukaryota; kingdom Metazoa; phylum Chordata; class Mammalia; order Rodentia; family Muridae; genus Mus; species Mus musculus. The sequence goes on from NC_000071.6 coordinate 149,401,515, forward strand.
AGACTTTTAAGCACCATTATGAGGTATTAAAGAAGGGAGGAGGTAGACCTTGAGGAGATGGCAGGCCCCGCCCCCATGAGCAGATGACTCAGTTCACAGGTGTTAGGGTTTGAACACAGAATGCCATCTGCCCTGACGGCTCTTGTGTGAGAGGCTTGGCCCTCAGCTGTGACACTGAAGGGAGGGGATTGGCTTACGGGGGGGACTAGCTGATAAGTTCATCTAAGAAGTGGGGTCTAGTCAGAGGAAGCATGTCACAGTGCTGCCTTTGAAGGCCATCTCTTGTCACATCTCCTTCCCTCTGCTACCTGTCTGCGATGAGGTGAGCCGAGTTGCTTCTCACACGCTCCCTGCCAGGTTGTTCTGACCCATTGTGCGTGGACCCAGAAGAGCACAAGCTAAGTGACCATCCATGCAAACCTCTAAGACCATGAATTTAAATTAATCCTTCCTCCTTTAAATGGGCTCTTGACAGTATCTGCTGCCATGATGGAAAGTGCAGTGCGTTAATAGGATGTCCTAGGGATGCAGTTGTAAAAGTCACGTGACACCCCACGTTACGCTCTGAGATGCTGCTAACAAGAAGATCATCGCCGGATAAGGCCCCCACTCCTGGACTAGAATCAAGACCTAAAATAAACCCCCTTGTCTTTAACACTCACCCAGCCTGTGGTAGTGTGTCACCGCAACAGGAAATGGATTACGACAATTATCCATTCATATTTTTTCCCCAGCAAATATTTACCAACTCTCTGCTGTGGGCGAGGCACGAGTCCAAGTGCTGAAAACTCGATGTTCTTTATTTCCAGGATGAGGACTGTAAAAGAGAGAGAATTGTCAATATCTCCAGTGTCCTCATCCTTTTAAAGTTAAAAGAGTGTTTATATTTCAAATCCTGTAGCAACTTGCTAGTGAGGGTTCTTGGGTTTAAACATCCCTTTTCTGTTTCATGTGCCTACCGTCTCTGTCTTCTTTACCTTCGGGGTAGAAAGCCTATGTTCGTTTTATGTTGTGAGTGCTTAGTACATATTGAATTTTATTCTTCTTAAGTTGAGGTCAAAGTTTCCAGCAGTATATTAAGATGGCCAACTTTTTATATCTCTGGAGGAACATTAAGAGCTGAATTTACTCTCTTGGTATCTGTTATCATAGATCAAAAGTCTAGACTTCCCAGATGAAGGCAATATGCAGATTTGGTATGTCCGACTGTCACGAGGATATGGAAGGGACACCTCAGGTGAGAAGTAAGCTCACACCAAGTAGCAGCCAGAAAGGAGCCTGAATCTCTTCTCTAGACATGGAATGCAGAACCGAGCAAAGACATGGCCAAGAAACGGAGTTTATGCCCAATAGGGACTTGGAAGACTTAAACTCATGGGGTTGATGGATGGAAATGATTTTAAGATTTAAATGAAAACCAACCCACTGATGGTTTATTTCCCTTCTGTCTGACCTGAGTAAGAAGCAGAGAGATGTTGGGTATTTTTTTTGTGATGAAATTCAGGAGAGCTATCCCCAAGAAGGGGAAAGGCAAAAACTTTAGTGTGAGACCAAGCAGGGTTTGAATTTGACCTCTGACGATTCAGGCGAGCTACTTCATTTCTCTGAGGTTGCCTCATTGGAAGGCTGATCCTTTTGACCCGAATAAGGCCAAGCCTGGAGGAAGTGGAAAGTATTATTTATTTTCTTCGTTTTACGTAAGAAAGACAAACTTGGGCTCATTAAATAAAAAAGGCGCTGTCACACTTATTTCCTACTGAAGCTAAAATACTGGAGTCTCATCACCAGTAGAGAAAGAGAGAGAGAAGGGGAGGAGGAGAGGAAAGAGAAGGGGGAGGGGGAGAGGAGGGAGAGAGGGGAGGGGGAGAGCAGAGGAACACATGGTGTATTCCAGAGAATCAGAATGTCCCCCTGTGTGATCACAGGTGCATTGGAAGGATGGAGTCTGCTTCTTTGTATCTCACCGAGACTTACCAGCTTTCATCTGAGAAAACAGGAGGGGTGCAGCTGAGTGCACGTCACTGGACACTGTTTCCAGATGGCTCATGCTTCTGCCGATGTCCCTCAGGCCCTTGGACAAACTGTGGAAGAAAGGATGACTGGGGATTATTCAGCAAGTCCTTGGCTCCCGTTCAGACATCTTGAAAACAAGTTCTTAACTCTTGGCTCATAAACTAGGGATAAGCTTGCCCTTGGGCGATTTTTGTCATGCTGGAACATGAGCCTGCTTGCACATCCATGGACCAAGCCACTCATGTTCAGGAGCAAAGCAGAGGCAGAATCATGGGAGTCCATAGCTCTCACTGACGCCCTCTCTGGCAAAGGCCCGTGTGTCTAAGCAGAGCATGGAGGTAGAGCCTCAGTACATGGCAACTTCCTTTACCCCTCCTTTTCTTCTTGTCTGAAACTATGCACGTGTACTGTATGCATGCAGAGGCCAGCAGAGGGCACTACACCCCCTGGAACTGGACTATAGGTGGTTATGAGCTGCCGTGTAGGTGCTGGGAACCAGCCCCAGGTCCTCTGTAAGAAGAATAAATGTTCTTAAATGCTGAGTTTCACCAGCTCTATCTGCACTTTTTTGATTAAAGAAGCTAACAGGATAAAAGTTCACAGATATTATGCAATAAAAGCTAAGCTTGTGGTGTAAGAATACAAAATTGGCAATAGATATTTGGAGAATCAAAATGACCTAGGAAACATAAGGGTTTCTGCTGAAATGTCTGATGAGTAGTAATTTTTTAAGTTATAAAAATGTTGCTTTTCCTCCTCCTCCTCCTCCTCCTCCTCCTCCTCCTCCTCCTCCTCCTCCTCCTCCTCCTTCTCCTCCTCCTCCTCCTCCTTCAAGGCAGAGTTTCTCTGGCTATCCTGGAACTTTCTTTTGTAGACCAGGCTGGGCTTAAACCCACAGGGATCTGACTGCCTCTGCCTCCTGGGTGTTTGAACTAGAGGCGTGTGCAACCATGCCTGGCTTTGCTTTATTTTTTAAATGGTATTGACAACAATCAATTTTGTGATTGGCTGAGTGTATAAAGTGTCCCTGAAAGCTTATGTTTATCCTGTATGACCCAGCTCTTCCCTGTATTTGATTTAGGAGCTTCAATGAGCTCATGAGCGCCACAGAATGAGCAGGCTTCCACAGGCCACTCTCACCTCTCAAGCGGTTAGGAGAAACGCTCAGTTCTTATATATTGCCTCTTACTCTTCCCGCCCTGAAGCTGAGTTTGGCCATAACAGCGTACATTGCTGTACTAGACACTTTCAAGACTTGTCTGCATACAATATTTTTAACAGAGGACATTTATTTTAAGACGTATTTACTTTATGTGTATGGGTATTTGCCTGCATGCATGTATGTGTAGCATGTGTGTGCATTGCATGCAGAAGCCAGTAGGGGGCGTTAGGTCCCCTGGAGCTGGAGTTAGAGATGGCTGTGAGCCAGGCTGGGTGCTGGTAATTGAAAAGAGGTTCTCTGCAAGAGCAACAGTGCTATAATTGCTAAGCCATCTCTCCAACTCCCAGAGAATATTTTAAGTTTTCTTGTTTAAGAGAAGATCATGGAAGGACAAAGAGACTGACCGGTTTTATTTTATATACCCATTGCCAACTTGGATCATACTCAGTTTATAGAGCCACCGAGTCTAGAGAATAAAGACAGATTAGATTTAAGGGGCAAAATAATTGAAATATATTTCATTTTACAGTGTAATCACGAAGTCGTAAGTGGGTTGGAAGAAGGAGGAAGTTTATTACAACTTGGTGGATGGAGAAGGGCCTCGCAGCTGACATTTCCGGGGCAACGGCTGTAATGAAAAATACTCCCGGAGCCTTGCAAGGAAGATGGTGAGCTAGAAATTGCATCTGTATGACCCAGGGAAGGAGAGCCTCAGGATAATGAAAGACAGACTCTGTTCCTAAGATGGAAAGAAAACCAGCCTTTGGAAAGCCACGACACACGGGGAAAGATGCTCGAAAATAGCAGGTGACGTATAGATAATAGGTAGCGGAACACACACAGCCCTGGTGGGCGAGGGGAAGAGAATGGACATTCCAAAGGCTACTTGTTTCCTCCTTCCAGAGTAGCACTGTGTCGTGAGCTTTCAATCATCTGCTTAGTGAGAATATCATCAAAGAAGGCAGAAGACACATCCAAACCACAGATGTACCAAGTACAACATACGGGCTGTAGTAGCTGGAATGGGGAATGGTCCCCTCGTCTTGGGAGTTGAGCACTTGGTCCTCAGCTCCTGGCACTGTTTGGAGAGGTTTAGGAGGTGTGGCCTTGCTGGGGAAAACAGACAACTGTGATAGTCACAGGTTCTAACTCAAGAGGTACAGCAGGCCACATAGGACCATGTCTATCAGGACAGCAGGCAGGAAGTAGGCAGGAGGCAGGAGTAGGGTGCAGGGGTGGGAAGGTTGAGGCCAGGGCTTTTACTAGGGTTTCTTGGGGACCGTAAAACGAGGCAAGATGAGTAGTTTAGGATTAATTGCTTCAGGTTGTTGCTGTTGGCATGGGAAATGTGCCCCCAATGGGTTTGTGTGTTTGAAAGCTTGGTCTTCAGCTGGTGGCACTCTTAGAGAAGCTTTGGGGGGGGGGGGAGGGAGCTCATTGGAGAAAATGGGTTAATGGGGACCAGCTGTGAGGCTTAACAGCCCTGGCCCGTTTTATGTTCATTCTCTGCTTCCTGTCTGCTGATGTCACGTGACCAGCTGACCTGCCCCTCCTGCCGCCTGATGCTACCTCTGCCTTTCCTGATGCCACGTGACTAGCCGACACCCCCACCACCCAGCCCACCTGATGCTATTCATGCCTTCCCGGCTATGACGGGCTGATCCTCTTGAACTGTAAGCCAGAATCAGTCCTTCCTTCCTCAGTGGTCCGGGACTAGGCTTCTAATATGTAAAAGCAGTAACAGAGAGGCCGATCTCCCCCCAGCAGACATTTCAGGGAAGGAGACACTGTTCCCGCAGCCCAGGGCCAGGCAAGGAGACCACCTTCCACAGCCAGAAGCAGCCAGTCCTATGCCATGCCCAAGTGTTCTGTAGACTTGAACATGTCCCAGCACCCAACTTGGTTCTTATTAGCCTTCCCAACAGGTATCTGTACCCCTCTGGACTGCTTTCGGATGTGCCAGCTTCCTGACCTACACTGTGCCTCGCTGCCCCAGAGCACTGAGTATCCTGCTAGCAATTAAGAAGATGCAGTCAAAGTGCCAAGGAGTAGACCTCACCAGGATCAGCCTACTGACCTGGGTAGGAATGCGTGTGGACCCTGGAGGAGCATCTACTTGGGCAGACAGAAGCAGTGAGCTCACAGAACACCACAGCCAGAGCCCATGAGGTGAGCTCGGAGGGAGGCAGCAGGGAATTTTCCATTCTGGCTCAGTCATGACTAAAGTTGTCAGGAGTCAGTGCGGTAAATATGAATGTGAACTTTTTTGCATAAAATGTCTTTGCAAATCTGGGCTTTCATTGCTCCATATGTTCCCGCTTTGGCTTTCACACGACTTTGACAGTTATAACCACAGGGGAAAAAAAATGATCCGAAGCATGCTCCGTGTGTTTTGTTCATTTATTTAACAAACACTCAATAGTACTTATTTATGCCAGGCACTGCTTTTAGAATGTTATGCATAACCATGACACAGCGCCGTTTATCATTTATTTATTCATTCATTCAGTGAAAACAAATTGGATATCTTTATGTAGCCACAGTGTGCCTGAAATAAAAGAGGCTTAGGGTAGAGCTGTTCTTCTAGTGAGACACACAGAGGAGAGAGAGAGAGAGAGAGAGAGAGAGAGAGAGAGAGAGAGAGCATTTCCAGAAAGAGGCAAGATAAAGTTGTGCACCTCAGAGGTCATCTGCCCTTAGGAGGAGGAGGGGTCACCTAGTTTAACCTGCAGTTTAGGATGTCTGTAGTATTAAAAGGTGAGCAGAGGTCTGTAAACTGAAGTGAGAGGCCCACATCGGGAACAGCCTTTGTGCCCCACTTCCCGGGGAGTTACAAGTTATATTTTTGCACTCTTTTTTTCGAGACAGGGTTTCTCTGTGTAGCCCTGGCTGCGCTGGAAATCACTCTGTAGACTAGGCTGGCCTCGAACTCAGAAATCCGCCTGCCTCTGCCTCCCAAATGCTGGGATTAAAGGCGTGTGCTACCACTGCCCAGCTATACTTTACACTCTTAAGCCAATGACATGTATGTAAGAATCAGCGGTCTGGCTTACCTAGCCATCATGGAGCAGCAGAGACTGGACAGGAGAGAGATGGATTAAAAGCACTTGCTTCTCTTGCAGGGGACCAGAATTCAGTTCCCAGCACCCATGTCTGGTGGTTCACAACCACCTATAACTCCAGTTGTAGGGGAGCTAGCGCCCTCTTCTGGTCTCTGGCAGCACTGTCTTCCCATACTCATTTCCTCCTTACGACACACAGAGTTAAAAGTAATGATTAGGGGCTGGAGAGATAGTACAAGAGTTAAGAACACCTACTGTTCTTGCAAAGGATGCACATGCCTCATAGGATGAGGGATGCAGCAAAAGGGGCAGATTCAGCATGAGGAAGAAGAGTCCCCGGAGTCACCAGTGTAAAGTCACATGCAGAGGTTGGACAGAGTTGGGTAGACTATCTGAGAGCCCGGCAAGAAGCCTGGACCATAAGTAGATATCTAGGGGTCATCAGCTTTAGGGCTGCTGGCAGAGGCAAAGGTCTGAACCGCTTCACCCATGAAAGAAGAAGCTGCCAAGGAGAGAACCCAGAGACTCAGGAGAAAGAAATGGCCTCAGCTGAGAGAAAACAGCAATAGATAGGAGGTGGTACTGTGGTGGCTTCCAGATGCAGTGTGCGGGCCATTGGGTATTGTACTCACAGAAGTCCCTGGATGCAGGCATCAAACACACACTTGTGTGACAGACAGTGCTTAGAACGCTTTGCCTACAAACCCCACAATGTGCGTGTAAAGGACACACAGGATTGATATGCTCAGATTTCCTGAAAGCTGACTGCGACTTTGAACCCAGGTAGTGAAGCACCACAGCCTGAGCCCTTGGCGGTCTGTATTCCAGCCCCGCCACTTCCTGGTCTCAAATCGCACCAGATTTTAGAGATGGGAAAACTTAGTCTAGTTGACACAGATAACAAATTCCCAAGCCGTCTGTTAAATTCTAACGAAGCAGACTGACTTCAGTTTCTTCAGGAGTTAAGGGAGGTGAGAATGGCAAGGACAAGGGTGATCTGGGAGAGACCAGAGGGGGGAAATGTCTTCCAGGGGTGACAATCCAGAAGTCACTGACACTTTATTTAGGTCAGTTTCAATGATGTCATGGGGTGAGCTGGAAGAGAAGGAATTTCGATGACTCTTCCAGGGGGAAGAGAAAAAATAGCTAACAAGTGAGGGGGATAAAACTATATTTAAAGATTATTTTATATAAGAGGGAGGAAGACTACAGATATTTGCATTCTGTCTGTTTCTCTGTGTCTCTTTCTGTCTCTTTGCCTCTGTCTCTGTGTGACTCTGTGTGTCTGGGTATGTCTGCGTGTGTGTATGTGTGTGTGTGTGTGTGTCTGTGTCTGTGTTCCTGTGGGTATGTGCACATGTACACGAGGGTTGTGAGCACACACGTGTGTATGTGGAGGCCAAAGGTCAGTGCTGGCTGTCTTCCTTGCTCACTCTCTACATTATTTTTATGAGACAGGAATTGCTCAGTGAGCCCAGAACTCATCCACTCCACTAGGTTGTCTAGCTGGTGAGCCCCACAGATCTGCTTCTCTTCTCCCAGCCTCAGGGTTAGGGTCAGAGATGTGTGCCCCTCTGCCTAGCCCAGATCCTGTGTAGGTGATAGGGGTCTGAACTCAGATCCCTGTTCTCATGTGGCAGACACTCTACTAAGCATCTTGCCAGCCTCAGGCACTTGTGGTCTGACAGAAAAATCTAGGTGTGAAAAGAGTGGTGGTGTGAACTGGTCTGTGAGAGCTTAAATAATGGTGGTGAGAACTGATCTCTGAGAGTGTTTGAATAGTGGTAGTGTGAACGGGCCTGTGAAAGCTTGACTAGTGGTGCTGTGAACTGGTCTGTGAGAGCTTGAATAGTGGTGGTGTGAACTGGCCTGTGAGAGCTTGGTAGATCTGAGTTAAGGCCGCTGTGTCACTTGAGGTTCCGTTGAAAAACTGAACCAATAAAATGAATCCCTGCTGCAAAGAGGAAGTATGATATTGACTTATGCCATATGGTTGGGGTAAAAAAAAAAAAGGCTAATCACTTTGTAGTTGCTTAGACCATGAAGCAGTGTGCCTCAGTGGTCCCAATCTGGTGCCAGAGACCTAGAGGATTCCTGGGGAGTGCTGGTCTTCAGTCCATGTTAGAAGCCAGAAGAGCATTGTTCTTATATGGAAGGAGGCAGCAGCAGCAGCAGCAGCAGCAGCAGCAGCAGCAGCAGCAGCAGCAGCTTAGAGTAGATGGATTCACCAGCAAGAATGAAAGCCAAAATAGGCAGAGCCTTCTTTCTTCCATGCACCTTCATCTTTATAGCTATCAGAATCACTGCCCATATTTGGGGTACATCTCTCCACATTAATTAAATCAAACAATTTCCAACAAACATAATCACAATCCAACCTGGTGTAGATAATCCATCAATGACGATTATCCATTCAGGTGATTCTAGGTTGTGTGAAGTTGACAATCAAAGCTGACCATCCAGGCACCCAACAGGGCCATTTAAAGCTCTGAGGCTAGAAGGCTGCCCCTGTGCCTTGATGACATCACTATTACCCAAGTATGGGCACATGAGGATGGCTAGATCTTCAGGCTGTCACCTCTTAACTATAAGCATAAGCCTTGCATTGTCTCCTGTCACTTATCCCAGCAACTCCATTTCTGAGAGGGGAGGGAGTGCAGAAAAGATGGAAAGTGTAATGGTGTGTTACCATAGTAAGAGAAAACAAAGTGATTTTAATGTTGCAGTAAAGGAAAGTCTAGACAAAGAAGAGTGCATTCCTTTGATGGAAAATAGCTTAGTGGTTTGAAATAGTTTACCAAGGCAGTGCTGTTTGAAACACAACGTGCTTCTTACCATCAAATGAAGCAAGCAGAATAAAAATTCTACAACACCTGGGGTGAGGGTGCTGGAGAGATGATGGTTCGGTGGTTATGAGGTGTGCATACATACATGCAAACACTCATACACACACACACACACACACACACACACACACACACACAAATAAAAATAACTTAAAACCTTCAAAAGTAAATGGCAAAAGTGAAATGTAGCAGAAATGCTTCTGTTTGAATCAATTAAACCCAGGCTCTATGGAGGCTCTCAGAGACAAACTGAAGATAGACTCTAAATTTTACCTCTCGGCGCTGCCTGGAGTCTCATGCCAGCTTACCGAGAGCAGAGACTCAGTCAATGTAATTGCTGGAACACATGCCTGCTCCTCTGTTAGACTACAAGTTGGATGATAACAGGGGTTGTGGTTATCCACCCACATTCTCAGGATTTAGCTTATTCTTCATCTTCTACTAGATAGGCTGGAAATAGTCATTTAATTAAATTGAAAGGAATAGTCTTTTCATCCCTCAGGAGACGTGTGAGCACGTAGCCAGAGCACTCAAATATTTATAAACTGAGCAAATTAACAGATTCTGGGACTAGGGCTGGGAAGGCCTGCTAGGGGACTTCCCGCTTGAATCCAAGCACAAAGCTGTCAAGGGGCCACCGGGCAGCGAAAAGCAAGAGGGTCAAGGTCTGGAGTGCACAGGGGATGCAGGAAAACCTTTTGGGAAAGTGGCAGGCCTTCATGGAAGGATGCTGGGTGGGAACCCGCTCCAGGAAGTGCTGAGAGAAGGAAAAGCTGGGTCATCTAGGTGGAGGTGGAGTGAGCTGCAGACAGATGAGGCATAGAATGGGGGATGTAGATACGGATGCAGCAACTCCCAGCCTAAGCTGACAGCCCCTGGGCCCCAGGTGGAGAAGTGGTCAGGAACGCTTTGTGGTACCTGAGGGATTAATCGGCGCTGAGCCAGGCCTGGGCATCTGTCGTGGGGAGGATGCTGCACCATGCAGTGTGGACCAGGCAGGGAGGGCCCCGCGCGGGGGCTGAGTGTCTGACCCGAGTGGGATGACTAAGTTAGTCTTGGCTGTGAGCAGGCGAGGTGGGAGCATGCCAAGTTATGAAACACTGATTGCTCTGCCGGAGCGGAGGAGCATCTGGGGTCCTGCCTGGGGGCCGGAGGGGCGTGCCTGGTGCCTGATAAAAGGGGCTGCGCAGCGCGGGGACCGCTTTCTCAGTGTCCTGCCTGCAGCGCTCCACAAGGGTGGGCAACCTTCAAGGTGACAAGAGGGCTCCTGAGCTACTTACTACTTGCACGCAGCCCAAGGTAGCTCGGGACAGACCACAGATTTACTCCTCCCACTTAGCGACCCTCAGGGTAGGAAGGGGACAGAGCCACAGCCTGAGTATGGCCACTGCAGCGTGCGAGCCTGTGGCCAGACCCAGCCTGACCTCCATTTCATCCGGGGAGCTGCGCAGTCTGTGGACGTGCGACTGCGAGCTGGCCCTGCTGCCCCTGTCGCAGCTGCTCCGCCTACAGCCTGGTGCCTTCCAACTGCGCGGTGAGCAGCTCCTGGTGCCCGGGCCCGGGGAACCCGCGGCCGCACGTGGGGGCTTCAACGTCTTCGGGGACGGCCTTGTGCGCCTAGAAGGGCAGCTCTATCGCCTCAGCAGCTACATCAAGAGGTAGGTGGCCACACCGTGTGCTCTAGCCTGGAGCAAATCCTCTATCTGGCTGCTGCCCTGTCTCTGGTAGACTGGGGACTGGAGATGGAGATAACCTACCTGCCACCCTACAGCCCGAACCCTCCTCCCCCCAGCCCCCAAGCAGGTAACTAGGGCGTTTTGCTGAGAATGTAGGGAGGATCGGGTGGGAAGCACACTCAGTCCCACCCAACAAGCTGGTGGCAAGTTTTTTCCATTCTGCCCTTAAACTAGGTCGGATGAGCTCAGTGTGCAGGCACAACCCTCAGGAGATGTCTTGGATGCGGATCCTCGCACCTAGCTTTAGTTATGAGCGAGAATAACTTTATGCAGCTGGAGCATGCAGATAGTTCATTTTCCCAGAGTAATTGCTCTCTCGGTGTTTCTTAAACCAAGCAACTATAGTGAAGAAGAAAAAGGGCCCCCAGAACCCCAGACCCCGTGTTGGCTCTTGGGTGAATAGACAGCTTGGGCAGAAATAAGGGCAAAGATAGCTTCGTGGTTTTTTGCAGAGCACTGTGAGACCCTGGCCTTTATCCAGTGGTCCTCAGGAGCTGTCGTGGCCAAGAGGACTCAGACGTCCATTGGTAGGCTTGAAGCTGGCAAGGATGTGGAAGCCAACTTTGATCTCAGCATTACCGGGTCACCTTGAAGGAATAGGGTACATGGCCCTCATCCATGTATAATAGGGTGCTCAGTGCCCCAGAACCAAGTGAGTCTGGAGTCTGAGCGATCCGCAGCCGGCCCGATTGTGAAGATACGATGTATTTATCACTGGGCTAGGGTGCAGCCAAAGGGCTAGACACTGCTGGTGCATTCTTCCAACTGCATGCAGGTAGGACCCTCGAGATGGTATGAGTTCTGAATGTCGGAGAAAAATAGTCCCTACTGAGAATTTCTCTGTGGATGGGAAATAAAAATGCTAATTTGTAAGAGGGGGGCAGTGGAAAGAGCTATGGTAGAAACAGGTTGGGGTTGGGGAGATGATTCAGTGCCTGAAGTGAGAGGACTTGAGTTTGGATTCCTAGCTCCCTTGCAAAAATGTCTCTCTGTGTACTAGGGGCATGGTGACAGGACAATCATGGAGGCTTGCTGGCCTCCAGCTGGTCCCTAAACTGACAAGCTCCTGGTTCAGTGAGAGGACCCATTTGAAATGAATAAGAAGGGCATGTCTGCATTGGTGCACCTCTCCCTCCCTCCCTCCCTCCCTCCCTCCCTCCCTCCCTCCCTCCCTCCCTCAGGAGGATTACAGTGTTCCCCAGTGAGCTGAAGCCAGAGGTAAGGTGTTTGATAGAATCAGAGCCCCCGATCTTAGCATACGATACAGGAAATTTTAGAATAGATTTGAGGCTTGTCACTAAATTTTTTTCTTCGAACATCTTTATGTAAGTAAATGAAAACCAGCAGCAGTCCCTGGGCAAGTTAGAGTGTAGTCATAAGACTAGGTGACACAGACCAGGGAGCAATGAAATCCACACACACACTGGCTTCTCCTGGCGCACACCATCACGTGAGGGCTTTCATACCCCCGAGGTGCAAAGGCTCCACTGAGAAAGACTTGAACAGTGGAAGTAGCAGCATGTCTTCTTGTACGGGGCATGCCGTGGTAGGAGGCAGCTTTTATCACTGTGTGGGCAGCCTGAAGAGTGGCTGGTAGGGAGACAAGTCTGAATGGAGAGTGCTTTCTAGGCAGAGGACTGGGATATGGAAGCACTCTGAACTTAGCCTCATCAAGAGCCTTTCGCTCTGTTCTGCAAGATGGATGGATCCAGTGGCGTTTTGACATTGGAGATAGCGTTACCAGGCACAGGTCTGATTTGATGTTTCCAGATTCTCGGAATTTTATATAGATGGATAGATAGATATAGATATGGATATGGATATAGATATAGATATAGATAGATAGACACACACACACACATGGTTGCAAAGTAGTAGCAAAGCTCTATTGTTTTTTGAAAATTCATTTTTTACTATGCTTTTAGTTGTGTGTCAGTGTGTATATCTCAATGTGGGTGTGTGCACATGTGAGTACAGATTCCAGTGGCCGCCAGAGGCATCAGATCCCCTGGAGCTGGAGTTACAGACTGTTGTGATGAGCCGTCTCTCCAGCCCCAGGATAATTCTACTCAAGGCAAAGCAATAGTACAAATTAGACAGGAATCTACTGTTAAGAGTGACAGCGGGCCACTTGAGCGAAGGCTTGGGCTTCTTTATATGGCTGAAAGGAAGGAGGAGCTGGAGGGGGGGAGGCTCATACTTTGGGTGGGTCTGTTTTGTTTGATCAGCTTGGATTATGTAAGCTGTTACTCACTGCGTACACACACCCCTTTCCTTGTAGAGTCTGATTTTAATCATTCCAATTGTGTCGACAGTGCATGGGCATAAGGTGGACACCAGAGCATCCTCACATTTTATAGGGCACAGTTTGCCTTATTGTGAATGTACCCAAGACAAGTTCAGGCTAGATTGTCTTCACCCTTGCCCTCCTGATTGACCTGACTGGCGTATAATTGAATAGAATTTAAGTTTGAAGGTCATTAAATGTGTGTGTGGGGGGGGGGGGCATTTTTCCGTTCCAAGTGTGTGTGGGTGTGGGTGTGCAAGCAGCTCCATGCACGTGGGTATCTTAGGTCATGACAGGTTGCTGGGTGCATTGTTCTGGTGTGAGAGTCTCAAGTGAGAGAGTTCAATATTAGAAGAGGAAGTGGGCATATCTCAAACCAAGTGGATACAAGGTTTCTGAACTATTTCCTGCTTGTCTGTCTCTGTAGCGTACACTGCTTCTATCAAAATATGTACCACAGCTAAGTCTTGTCTGTCTGTCTGTCTGTCTGTCCATCTATCCATCCATCTGTCCATCCATCCATCCATCCATCCATCCAACCATCCATCCATCCATCCGTGCCTCCAGTCTGATTTTATTGCTGCTGTGCCATAGGAGACGTCGATTTTGAACGTCCCCGGCATAGTGTTTCAGCTGGATTTCCTCAAACCTAGGCAACTCGGGTGGAGGAGCAGCCTGGCTTCACCATGTCAGGCATCTGCAGCGTCCGCTTGTCCATAGTCCAAGCTCCACATTTGTCACAAGTCAGAGCCTAGAGGTGATGAACTTGCTGAATTTCATCTTTTTCCAAAACTACTGCATTCCCACCTTAGCTGTGGGAAGACATCTGTGTACAAGTGGCTGCCGGGAAGGTTAGGGATTGCAAAAGGCCAGCGCAGGCTCTTTGGAGCATGGGGCTTTTGACGACTTTGTATTGACCTTACCAGAGATGTGGGTGTATTCTCTGTGTCCCTGTGCCAGAGATGTGTGGACAAGAACCCTTGTTGTATTAATTATTAGGTTTTGTCTCCTGTGATGATCATTTTGGGTGTGGAATAAGTCCATAGTGTAATCAAGACTCAGGGTCTCAAGTGTGTTCTATTCCTTTCCTGGGTCCTTTCCCAAGAAACCCTAAACGCTGAGAGCCATTGCCCTTGACATTCAAATGAGTCCCTCATTAAGGGCATCTGTCCTCCTTTCTCCATTCTTTTTCCAATACTTAAACTTCTAAACACAACAGTAACTAAATATAAACTACAGAAGCCAAGTTCTTCCCAATTGCTTAGTGATGGCCATAAAGGTCCTCTAAATATCTGCTCTTAAAATACTTGTCTTAATCTGTAGAGTTAATGAGCAAACCATTATCACCACCACCACCATTGCCATTTTTCTTTTAAGTTCAAGATTTCTGTCCATGTCATATCTAAAGCCTGCTTAGGACACTACCCTTATATAATGGTTGTTAGCATTTCCTCTAGGCTCTGCCCAACAGTTACCTAGCAACATGCAGGTATGAGTGTATAAAAAGAACTCTCTATCTTCTCGCTTTCTACCTATTTCCTCCCTCTCTACCTATTCTCTCTCTGTCTTCCCCACGTATCCCCTGCTGGTTTCCTCTCTCTCTCTCTCTCTCTCTCTCTCTCTCTCTCTCTTGCTGCCTACCTATTCTGTCTTCCTCATGTGTCCACTGCTACTGCCTCCCCGCACCCCTCCCCCCCCCAAGGGACACTTTGCCATGGGCCACTCAGTGCATTCCCTTCCACTGCATCAGCGTCACCATTTTATAAAACACATCAGTGGTTACTAAGTGACTTGAAAGGCCAACCCACATTGACTATCACACATGGGCACACACACACGGTCACACACACACACACACACACACACACACACATGCACACACATACACAGACTCACATACACACCATCTAGGATGCAGCCTATGACAGACATGCAGTGACAATGTCTGGCAAATATGACCTTGAATTCTGCCCGTGCACTGCTTCCTGGTGTAAAAGAGGCTCCTGGGTAATCTAGAATAAAACAGAAAGGGTGGCTACTAATATTAACGTGAATCCCCAGAAGGGTGCAAAGTATTTGCCAGTGTCATCTTGTAATATGTTACAACGGGGGCACCACTGTTGTTTAGTTTTTTTTTTTTTTAATGATGGGAAAATGAGTATTAGTAATGAATGCTATGAAAGAAAACCCGTGGTTTCTAAGGAGCGTTGTCTAACTATGCCTGTGTTTTCAGGAAACTGCCTCAAAAAGGAAGTGGCTCTGCCTTCCAATGGCTGGTGGCAGTTTCTCACAGGTCCAGGAGCCCCAAATAAATAACTGGGTTTCTATCCGTCATTTACATTGAATATAAAGCAGTCTTTAAAAAGTGCAGATTTTAAAGGAAAAAAAAAAAGATAGAATCTGCCCCTATCTACAGCCAACTAGCCAGGAGATAAGCAACAGACCTCTCCTCCCCAGGGGCCCCTGGGGAGTAGGATGCTTGGGTATTATGGGTAAAGGCCTGTGCTGTCCAAGCCTCATCACCACTCTACAGTGAGGAGTGCTGGCTGTTTGTCAGCCTGCACAAGATTGCCTCTCCCGGGGGCAGCTTGCAGGTCTCTTCTGCTAGCTTGGGCTCTGTCTTGAGACCCCTCCTCTTCCTCCTGTCTCAGACCTACAAACCTACGTGTGCAGAAACCTTCTCCGGGACACACTGAACTGTGATCTAGGTGGGAGCCAGTCCAGAGGAAGTGTGTGTGAGCCTGAGTGGCCAGTTCTGCGCTGTATCAGTGGAACAACCCTGGGACATTTCCTTACCTTCTGTGTAACTCAGTTTCCACGGCTGAGAATAATAATGGCACGAGGATAATAATCGCCATATAAAATAAAGACAAAATGGGTATGGCTTAGCGAGAACTGCAGTTTTATTCCTAGCCATCTAAATCAAGTGGCTGTAAACTCCAGCTCTGGGCTGTATCTGGTGCCACCTTCTGGCCTCAGTGGGCAACTGCACTCACATGCACAAACACCCCCAGAAACACATGCACCCATAATTAAAAAAAAACAAAAACCTATTTAAAAAGGATCACCCCAGTCTTAAAACATTGCTGTATCAGAATTTAAATTGATGAAATCCAAGAGAAACAAGTCATAGCAGGTATTGACCCTTGTCAGGTGTTAGTCTTGGTATTGTTACTTAGTAGCCCCACAACCCCCCCTTTGCACCATTTGATCCAGTCACCCACTTGTGGGAAGCTGCTAGCTTCCTTTCCTGGTGGTGAAAATGAGTGTGAGCTAAGTTAAATCGCCTAAGACATCATAGCCCAGGCACTCCTTTCCTGGCTTTGTGCCTTCAGAGCCTTGCTCTGATTTTAAGCCACACTCTGTCTATTTACTAGTCTCAGCACACCTGGTCACTGTTGAATGGCTGCCTGCCTTCTGACACCCAGCCTCCCATCCTGCCTCCCCCCCCCCCCCGCCAGCTACTGCAGCCCCCTTACTCCTTGCCAACCTCCCTGTGTGTGTGTGTGTGTGTGTGTGTGTGTGTGTGTGTGTGTGTGTGTGTGTGTTTGGTGTGACAGAACATTCTCTTACCCATACCTACCTCCCCTCAGTAGGTAACTAGTTCCTGGTTCTGGTTCTCCTTTATTTAGATACCCGAGATGTAAAACAGTGGAGCTTGAATCTATGAATATAGAGGACGTGTTTTCCCCCTGGTGTCTCTGTGTATGAATGATAGGACAGCTTTTGAATCTGAATGGTGGGATCCCTTTTCCAGGTTTAGATTTTAATTCAGACCATGACTGCTCTACCAAGGGGTCACATCCGAAGACCTAGGTCTGTGTGAATGGGCTGGAATACAGACACACCTTAAATCCCAGACGACAGAGGCAAGCAGATCTCTGAGTTCAAGGCCAGCCTGTTATGAGCAAGTTTAAGGTAAAGAAGAGCTTAGGTGCAGGCATGGTGGTACACACCTTTAATCCTAAACAACGAAGGAAAACTTAGTTGTTAGAAGGAAACAGCCATGTTTGAAAGTGACTTAACTGAGTGACAGACAAAGTGACAAATCAGAGAAAGATTTGGCAGAATAGAATACGCCCAACTCTCACAAGAAGAGAGAGGGAAGGGAAGCTACTTGAAGGGCAGTGCAGAGAGGGGTCGGGGGTGGGGGGAGGCAGTTTTACCAGGAGAGTTTTACAGACACAGGTTGAAGAGAGAACAAGCTAGTCACAGGTGAAGACAGAATAAGTCAGAGGCTGAGAGAGAAGCCAGATTGAACCAGTCAGCTTGGAGATGAGTTTGAGCCAGAAAAGCTGAGTTGAACCAGCGAACCAGAATTCAGAAAGACCTAGAAAGGGTGAGCTTATTCAGCAGTAAGTCTCAGAAGCTGAAAACATTCTAGGCCTTTATAAGATTGTACGGAGGTTGGAAGATTCCAGGACTACACCTAGGTTAGCAGACAGAGGAAGTGAGTCTCAGAGATGACAATTACTACAGGAGAATATAATAAGTTACTTTAACACACGGGTGTTTCTCAAACTGTTGACAGCTTAACATGCAAGTTCCTAGGGTTCTTGATAAAACACAGATCTAGTTGGATGAAACTGGCCAGGGGCTTGAGTTCTGTATTTGGACGTGGCATGCTGATGCTATTGATCCAGGGACCACACCCTAAGCAAGAAGGACTTCTATCTCTTCTGTTGCACGTTGAAATCTATGTGTTTTATCTGGCTCTCAAATGCACCATGTAGCTCTGGGTGGCAAAGGTATTTTCCTCCTCATCTTTGCATTATCAAAATCTACCTCTCAGTGGGTCACAGAGAGATATGACCCAGGTTCGAGGTCAGCTGTGGCTCAGGTCACAGTGTGCTTTGGTTCTGAAATGGAGTTCACACATCACTGAGCTTAGACATGAATTATATATTATTCTGAAACACTGCTTTCTCTGACATTGTCCTGCCCTCTGATCCTTGTTCTGGGGCCAGGCGTAGAACGTTAGAGCCTGAAAGTCAATTGGGGGACATGGTAGAATGAAGGACTGGGAGTTAAAGGGCTTGCTACATAAAAGTAACCTTAAAGTCGTTTACATTTTACCATCCCCTAGGATAACTTTAGCAAGCACAGTAAGTGTTCAGTGCAGAGAGGTGCTATTTTCATTACTAATCCAGAATAACTGGTCCCTAGTGTCGTCTAGTAAGACACCCTGAAGAAAAAGCATCAACTCCATGTTAGATTCTGAGACACCCATGGAGCTGAATGAAGAGACCTCTGATCTCTTTGAATTGAGTTTTGTGTTCAAATTTTTATAATAATAAATTTCAAATAAACACCCACACTTACTTATCTCATTGGGATTTCAAGGTGTTTGACAAAGGGAGCGTAACTGGGAACTGGGAACGGAGGAATTAATAAATTAGAATTTGGTCCTTCGCTCAGTCTGGCTTTCCCTCATTTGAGTTAACTGTGGTTAACGTCGGTCAAAAATGCTAAACTGAAAGCTCCAAACTTTGGAAAATTGTACATTTTAAACAGTGCACCACTGAGATCTGGAGGTTGTGGTCTCTGGTCATACTCCTTCTGGTGGGAGCCAGCACGTGCCATGTCATAGGCTGTGGTCTCTCATCAAGTTCCTCCCGGTGGGAGCCAGCACGTGCCACATCCTCTTGTCCTGAGTATCCTGGCTGAAGATGTTTGCTATGCTTTTGCCATCATTTAGCTTTCTAGTGTGTTAGCGTCACTGTCCAGTGTACAGATGTGTACAGATGTGGTGCCATCCAATGATTTCAGCATCTTCTGGATGGATAAGAAAGGACCCCTGTGGTTCTTATCTGTGACCATGTTAGATCTATGGAATATTTCTTTTCTATAAATGATGCTGTCAAAACTTTCAGAAGCTCAGTGTTGGCACACCCCTGGGGTTGGATGGCCCTTTAAGTGACCTCTGACTCATCAGAGGCAGGGGAGTTACAGCACACCTGCTGTCTGTCCAGTGTAGCAGAAGGCAGCCCCTGCTGCAGCTCAGCTGGCCCATTCGCTCCCCAGTGATGCTTCACCTGGGCTCACTCGGAACCAACCCAAATTTAAGAAGGATCATGGCCAAGGTGTCTTTCAAGTGCTGGGTAGCATTCAGACTGCCCACACCCACACCGACCCTGAAGCTAGGACAGCTAGGAAATGAACTGTCTCCTTTGTCTTGGTCACTGTTCTATTGCTGTGAAGAGACACTGTGACCAAGACAACTCCTGTGAAAGAAAGCATTTAGTTGAGGGCTTGCATAGAGTTTCAGAGAGTTAGTCCGTCATCAGCATCATGGTGTGAAGCAGACAGGCATGGTGCTGGAGCAGTAGCTGAGAGCTTTATATTGTGAGGTGAAGGAAGCAGGCAGAGAGAGAGAGAGAGAGAGAGAGAGAGAGAGAGAGAGAGAGAGAGAGAGATTGGCCCTTGACATTGGCTTTTAAAAACCTGCCCCCAGAGACATGAGTCTTCCAAAAAGACCACACAATTCTTAATTCTTCGCTAACAATTTCACTAAGTATGGACCAGGCATTTAAGCACATGATTCTACGGGGGCTCATTCAGACCACCTTACCCTTGAAGGAACCCACTTTGCATTTGGGTCTTTTTATTAACCGTGTGGAGGCATATGGAGGCTGTTTGGAGAACTCAGAGGGCACTGGAGAGAAAGCTAACTGGCCAGGTTGAGAGTCAGGACTTGGAGAAAACTTTCTAGGGTAGAATAGTAGAGGAAAACCAAGGGAGCTAAATTTAATGAGGATATGGGCAGAAATCCATTAGCAGTTTGACTTTTCTGTCATTTATACGAACTGAGAATTGAGGAAATGTGAATTAGTAATAATTTTTGGGAATGATGATTAATGGTGTGATCCACACAGGAGGGGTTCTTGTTTCGGGATTAGAATGGGGAAATGGGGAGGAGATAGAAAATTCCAGACCTAGTATACAAATGAGTCCATGAGAGAAGATTCAGTGAGTTCCACCTTTTCAATTTTGTTCTCTGTTTTATTTTTAAGATTACGCGGGAGGTATTCATTGTAGATAGACAAGCATAGAGAGAGACAGAGACACAGAGTGATACAGAGAGACAGAGAGACAGAACAAAGAGGGAAACAGAGACAGACAGAGACAGAGAGACACAGAAACAGACAGACAGACAGACAGACAGACAGACAGAGGGGATGGGGAGTGTTGTTCACTATTGATCCAAGGGGACTCAGGATTCTGATACCTTCTGATGAACTCTTTTGCCCACATGATATATGACACTGGGCTCCTCTGGTAAAGCCACACATTGATACCAAGCCATCCCAGAGGCCATAGAACCCTCAGCCAATCAGCAGTGTCCAGAAGGTGATTTCCTTATATGTACAAAATGTGGTACCCTCTATTAGGATACATTTTAGGAAACATCCCTCAAAGGCCATGGCTGAGGCAGGTGCATGTCCAGTCAGTACACCCCCTGCCTCACATGGGAGTGGATGCCACATCTCCAGCTATTTCTGCTTTTTCGTAGATATGTGGAACTGACCAACTACTGTGATTATAAAGACTACAGGGAAACGATACTGAGCAAACCTATGGTATTCTTTATTAACGTGCAGACCAAGAAGGACATTTCAAAAGGTGGGTATATACCAAGTTGGCCTCAAACTCACAGAGATCTGCCTGCTTCTGCCTCCCAAGTATTGGGATTAAAAGCATGCACCACCACACCAAGCTGACAATTCTTTTTTCAAAGAGATTTAAAATTTTTACCAATTTGTTTTACACACACACACACACACACACACACACACACACACACACCAGTTAATTTTAATATGCCTTGACTAGCTTAATGGCTGGACATGTCTAATCCTGCTACTAGCAAGCACTCCCCTCTGGTACTCTTTAGTCAACATCTTTTAAAATCTAGATTTCATCTTTGCTACCCCAGGGCCAATCGGGGAAGTGGCCTGTGTGGCTACTTACCCTGATTCTCACATGTCAGCAGGCCTTTAGGTCTGGTCTTTCTTCTTCCTTACCATGGGGGATCTCTGCCTCCTTACTCTCTCACCAATTCTTACCTCAGTCTACCTGCCCAGCCATTGGCTGTTGGCATCTTTATTTCCCAATCAAAATCAATTGGGGGCAGCGACCTGCTACGTCTTACAAGCAAATGTGGGAATTAGCATGGAATTTGGGAATCCATTAAATCAAGCCCCCAACACCTCCCCACATTGTCAGTCTGAGCAGAGGAGGGAAGAAAAAATGGAGAAATGTTAACATTGTTATACAGTTGTTACCAGTTGATGTGAAAACCCTAAAGAGCTGTGTTTAAACATGCAGCTCTACACTCAGAAACACAAAACCTGAAACACTTATAACTAACTACCTTCAGGGAAAAAAAAAAAAAAACCCGTTTTCTCTTCTAAAACATAACATCAGAATATGTACCCCATAGGTAGGATCGCTTTGCATCCTGCTGAAATAGCACGTTATCCCTGTATCCTAGGAAAGTTATTAACTATGGGAACAGAAACGAGTCAGGAGCTAAAAGCATGACCTTTTCTTCTTGCGGAGGACCTGGATTGGGTTCCCAGTACCCACATCAGGTGACTGACAACTTCCTTGCAGCCCCAGCTCTGAGAACTCTAACGCCCTCTTCTGGCCCCTGAAGACACTGCACTCATGTACACAAATCATACTGGACACACACGCACATAATTTAAAATAAAATTTAAGGGCTGGAGAGATGGTTCAGAGGTTAAGAGGTTGTGTCTTTCATTCTCGAATCGAGATAGCTCTCGGGCAGGTGTAACCTATCATGAGCACAAAATGTTTAACTAATTACCACGACAGGAAAGTTTCCAGCAAAACACTCAGTGTTAAGTGAAATTGTAGACCTTGACTTTAGGTAGTATTCTTCAAGTGAGTCTAGGGTAATAAGTAGTGACTGGCTCACTTCAGACAGACTGGCCCAAGCCTCCCCTCTCAGTTGATTATTGGAAGGCTCTGTGTTCACCATCCATAACTCCAAGTCAGAGCTCTCTGTCTGCAGAAGAGAGGAGAGGGCACATTGATCAGCCACACTGCGAGAGCATCCTAGTACCACATGTGCTCCGGCTCAGCAATAGCCAGAAAGCCAACCAGGTCTCCAGGGTTGTAATTCACAGATGTGTAGGTTCCTGCTCCCCCTCCCCCTGCACACACACACACACACACACACACACACACACACCCTGACTCGTTCCCTCAGGAGGAATTGAAAGAAAGAATGATACCTCTGAGTTTAGCATTTTAATCAAAGTTCCAAGTGTGGTATCAGAAGGGATCTGCGGGAGGCTCACAGATCATAGTTGCATGACAATGTCTACAGGAGGGGGCACCAGAGGAGGTATGGGAACCCAACCAACAGCTGGTCAATTTCCAGAAAAGCTAGGACGTGGAAAAAGTTCTATAATATAAAAACCAAAGATCGCTAAGCTTATGCTATGACAGCTGTAACTAAGGCAGCATGTCAGCTCTGCTGCTCTTCTAGACAGCATTTTATATGCAAATTAGCGATTACCTTGTCCTCCAGACAAGCACTGAGTCATCTAGAAGTCTGTCAAAGTGAACACACAGATTGGCAGGTCTGTAAATGTGCAGGGTACAACCTGCCCGGCTTCGAGAGGCTAGGCCTAGCTGTTTAATGGGCCTTTGAAAGGTCTTGGTTGATTTGCATGAAATTCAATTTCTGGTCCCAGCTAGCCTGCTTGCTTCATTTTATGTGTCATCTCAAGCAGCATATAAGATGGTTAATATCTTAAATTCCTTTTAAAACTTCAGAAGAAGGAGAAATGTGGGCAGGAAAACTAAACGTGAGTAAGCTTAGTTTAAAATACTTTCAGGGCTGGAGAGATGGCTCAGCAGTAAAGCTCACTGGATGCACTTCCAGTGGACCTGAGTTTGATTCCCAGCACCCACAGAGTGTTACAACTATCTGTAACTAGGCATATGGTGGCCTCTGTGGCCTCTGAGGGCACTGAACAAGAAGTCCACAGGCATGCAAGCAGGCAAAACATCCATGCACATAAAAGGAAAATAAATAAATCTTTCAAAAACTCCATTCCTTAAGAATGTAAACGCTTGCCTTTGACCCTCGGGTTTACCCCTGAGACATCCACAAAGCAATAGAATGGTCTCAGAATAATCACACAACAGCTGGTCCATGCCTTTAGACAGACGCTAGCATGCATGTCTCGCCTCTCTTGATGATGCACTTGAGTAAAGTCTGCTTGATTCTGAGGGATGGAGAGAGATTAGTAGTTAATAAGAGTCCGGTATTTTTAAATGAGGGGAAAAAAATCTTTGTTTATATCCTAGGTTGAGTAAGATCAGCGGGTGGGCTCTACTTCCAGTGTCTTGGTGCTGGAAACTCTAGCCTGGAGCAACAGGATGCTTTAAAGTACTCTTCAACCTTCCTAAGGCTGCGACCCTTTAAGACAGTTCTTCATGTTCTGAGGAGCCCCAACCATAAACTATTTCATGACTATTCCATGACTAATATTGCTTCTGTTAAAAACAGTAATATAAATGTCTGATATGCAGGACATCTGATATGTGGTCCCTAAAGGGGTCATGCCCCACGGGCTGAGAATCTGCCTTAGAAGCTTAGGGAGCCTAAATATCACCCCAGCAACCACAATGCAGAGGCAAGGTCTGATTCGAGCAAGCTGTCCTTTGATTTCTGCATGCATGTCTTCAAGCATATAAACACCATTAATAAATGAATGTTTAAAAAAAAAAAAAAAAAAAGGACACCAGCCTGGTTAACAGAGTGAGTTCTAGGACATCCAGGGCTATACAAAGAAGCGTTGTTGGGGCAGGGTGGGAGGAGAACAAACAAACAAACAAAAGCCAAAAGAACTTAGCTCCGCCTTGACAGTAAGGGCCAGTTCTCCCAGAGGCTGGTGGGGTAGAAAGCCCAGGAGGTGTCTTCCCTGGGTTCTGCTGGTTTTCTGCTTTGCAAGTGAGATGCTGCTGGGAACCAGGCCACTCTTTATACATCCAATGAGGCAGGCAGGATGAGAAGCTGGCCACATGGGGCTTCACGTTCCTGTCTATCCTGGAACATGCTGGCTGTGGAGAGGATATTCTCATGCAAAGGGCTTCCGATAGATATCTGAGGTAGCTGATTCCCTAAACTGATCTCACGGTGGCCCAGAGTGCCTTTCAAAATTACAACGCTCTGGGAAACATTTCTAGAAATCTCACTAGGCTCTGGTGGTATTATGTATTAAATATTTAAGTCCCAGACCAGGGTTTCTACCCTGCCTTGGTTATTAGTTCCTGGATGAAAGACACACTCCCAACCTTTATAGTTACAATAAGCCTCTGTCTTAGTTAGGGTTTTACTGCTGTGAACAGACACCATGACCAAGGCAACTCTTATAAGGACAACATTTAATTGGGGCCGGCTTACAGGTTCAGAGGTTCAGTCCGTTATCACAAGGTGGGAACATGGCAGCATCCAGGCAGGCACAGGAGGAATTGAGAGTTCTGCATCTTCATTTGAAGACAACTAGAAGAAGACTGGCTTCCCAGCAGCTAAAATGACATGTCTTAAAGTCCACACCCACAGTGACACACCTACTCCAACAGGACCACACCTTCTAAAAGTACTACTCCCTGGGCCAAGCGTATTCAAACCAGCACAAGAGCTGGGCAGCTGCTTACCCAACCCCAAGTTATTACTTACTATTTATTAAGTGCCATCTGGGATACTCTTAGCTCTCATTGGACAGCCTTCAGAGCCATGATCTCTTGATCCTTAACCCACAGCTGCTTCTCCTTCCTCCTCTCCTGCACCTTCTTCATCTTATAAACCCTCGAAACCTAAACCCCACCTATGTCTCTTATGCCCAGCTATAGGCTGTCAGAATCTTTATTCACCAATCAGAATTAACTTGGGAGCAGGTTACACAGTTACATGAAGACTCCAGGTCTTGGGGGCCCACACTTAGCATTGCAATAGACAGCAAAAGACAAGACCTCAACAGGTATGATTCTGAAGAAGCTGGCAGGAAAGAAAGTAGCTGCATCGCCATCTTCCAAAGAGGCCCCAGCCACACCTCTGCTAATCAGAAGCACACAACACTTTTTTTTTTTTTTTTTTTGAGACAGGGTTTCTATGTGTAGCCCTGGCTGTCCTGGATCTCACTCTGTAGACCAGGCTGGCCCCAAACTCAGAAATCCACCTGCCCCTGCCTCCCAAGTGCTGGGATTAAAGGCATGTGCCACCACCGCCCAGCAACAACACTTTTTCTAACGTCTGCTTCCTGACTTCTAGAAAGGACCTATGCGTTTCTTGTGAACACAAGGCACCCCAAGATAAGAAGACAGATAGAGCAAGGGATGGACATGGTCATTTCCTCAGTGATTGGAGAAAGCTATAGACTTCAGGTGAGCAGGGCTTTCCTCACGAGGGGTCCCGCCCCACAAAGGGACGACACCCCTTCCTCCCGGGCACCTGCCACTCCCTCTCAGTGTTCCCCTGCAGACATTGAAGTTGCAGTAGATTCTATAACGCTCATGATGGTTTCCTACCCCATGCCAATAAACTCTTTTCTCTTTCAGTTTGATTTCCAGGAAGTAGTGAAGAATTTCTTCCCTCCAGGAACGATTGTGCTGAATGGAGAGAATTTGAGCTTCACCTACGAATTCAAGGCAGATGCCCTGTTTGATTTCTTCTACTGGTTTGGGCTCAGCAATTCCACCGTAAAAGTGCACGGAAAGGTTCTGAACTTGACAAGTACGAACCCAGAAAAGAAAGAAACAATCAAGTTATTTCTGGAAAAAATGAGTGAACCTCTAATACGAAGGAGTAGTTTCTCTGATCGGAAATTTAGCGTCACATCTAGAGGTAGGTCATAAACTCTCAGGGTGTGGGGAAAGTGGTTAGCTCAAAGGGTAGAATAAAAGCCACTAACTGAAATGCCAGAGACCAGCCTCTTTACCAGAAAGAACAGTGATTTATACCCTGGTCTATGCCTTTGATCCCAGTACTTAGAAGCTAAGGCCAGTTGGTCTCTGAGTTCAAGGCCAGCCTGGTTTACACAGCAAGTCTCAGATAGTGAGTTAAAAACAGAACCAAAAAACCTGGTACCTCCAACTTGGGAAGGAAGGACTAAGAGGTGTTTGTTAGCCTGAAGGAGGAGCTGGTCACAGTGGCATGCACCTGTATTCCAGCTGGGCTCAGTGGCATGCACCTGTATTCCAGCTGGGCACAGGGGCATGCACCTGTATTCCAGCTGGGCACAGGGGCATGCACCTGTATTCCAGCTGGGCACAGAGGCATGCACCTGTATTCCAGCTGGTTGTGAGACTGCAGCAAGGGTGTGACTGGAGGATGAGATGAATCCAGGAGTTTGAGGCCAGCCTAGGCAACACAGGGGGGCGGGGGGGAGTCCTGTTTCCGATAAAAAGGAAAGAGGAGAAAAGGAAAAAGAAAAGAAAAAGGAAGAAAGGCATAGTGAGTTTTTCTTGTAAGCTCCCTAAATTTTCTGATATAGCAGTTATATAATCAGCCAAAGCAGAGGGGAACCTGAAATTATTGTGAAAAATTATTAATTTAAACGACTATGCTCACTTCAGCACATGAGGTTTAAACTACTTGGAAGAGGGCTGGCTCCCCCGTTACCTTCACATGAACTCAGGAAACAGAGCCGGCAGCCAGCTTACATGTCTCAGTGGCCGTGGTCTCTGTCTTAACAGTATATTCGGAAGGGTTCCTAGATACTGCAAGGATAACTCCTAGGAAGGTTTCAGATAACGAACGCACATGGCATATGGTGGGCTCTAGGCTTTGTGGCTCAGACAGATGGCTTCCTCCTCGTGAGCTGCTCTCAGAGGGTTAGCTAGTCCAGGGGGCCCCAGAGCACTTCCTGGATTAGGGCTCTGGTGGCTGTTTGCAGCAACTGCCAGCTCAGGGCCCCTGTAGTGTTCTGCAGAGCAGATGTCAACGGTCTGGATTAACTGTATTTAGTGGCAGCTCTTTCTTCCTTTGTGTGCAGCAAAAGTCAGGCGCTTTTTTTTTTTCTTCCCCCTGAAAATTGTCTGTGTCCTTTTCTCCCTTCCTCCACTTCTGGGAATGTCCCTTCTTCTTTCTGTTGCTTTTCTTTCTCTGAGTCTGTTTCTCTCCTCCATTTCAGGCTCTGTTCTGCTCACCTCCCAACCTCCTCTCTCTGCCTGCTACAAACAAAAGCTTTGTGGGCGGGCTTACCTTGCTTTGGCTGTGCTACTGTTGCTGGGTTCTCAGTCTCACCCACTGGCCCCAGCTTCTTGAACAGCCTTCCTGTTTCATTGTGATTCCCCCTTCTGCCTCTGTATCTGCTTAGGGTTTCCACTAGGGCACACAGGGTAACAAAGTGTCACATTCCCTAGAAAGTCACCCCTGAGCCAGATCTAGGGTGAGCCATGGAGAAGACGGCCCCCTGGGATTGGCTGCCATTGCAGAAAGCACAGCTAGGCACACCTGTTGCACTGGCAGGCTGCCAAGCCTGGCATGCAGCCCTTAGACTGACTGCCAACCTGGTTCTGTCCACTTCAGAATCTGATCTCTAGCTGGGAGTGTGGCTCAGTAGAAGAGTCCTTGCTCCTCATGTGGGAAGCCCTTGTTTTCTTCCTCAGTCCTGCAAGATGAGTAAACCAACCAACAGTCAGAATCTGATTCCTGACCCATGACCCCTGACTCCTGACCCCTGACCCTGGCCTGTGTCTCAAGCATCCCTTTCCCAATATGTGCTGCTGTACTTCAGGTCTCCAGCCCAATGGAAAGTGGTTATAACGCCCTGAATGCCCATCAATATTTTTGTTGTTGTTTGTTTGTGAAGGAGTCTCATTATGTAGCCCTCCCTGGCTAGCCTGAAACTTGCTGTGTAGACCAGGCTGGCCACAAACTCACAGAGATCCACCAACCTCTGCCTCCTGAGTGCTGGGATTAAAGGTGTGTGCCATCACACCCAGCCAACAGTCATAGCACAGATAAGCAGAAATCAATGCACTTCTGCTTAGTTTTTGAGTGTCCCCGTGGAAGCCAGGATTCCCTGCTAATTGCTGAAATGGCTGTTTTGGATGAGTTTCAGAGACACTCTTTCTTTCTGTAGTGATGGTTAAATGAATGCCTTATTTACTGTGTTTTTAGGTTCAATAGATGACGTTTTCAACTGCAATCTGTCACCCAGATCATCGGTTACAGAACCACTTTTGGCAGAATTCTCATTTCCAAGTCTTCTGGAATGTGAAGAGACATCCAGCCAACTTATCTGATTGGTCTGAACATTCAAGCTGTCGCCCTTTGGGGGTCTGTGGCACACAGTGGGTTAAAGGGGTAAAAGAAGGCAGGGAGTGGACATTTCTATCCCTTTGCCAGCCTCTGGCCCTCCAAGGTTCTATAGAGGACCCCCTTTCCCATCCCTAGGCACTGGCAGGCCCAGTGGCTTCCGTCAAGGTTATGATTATGGGATGGAAGGATTTTGTCTCTGTGGCATAGGGTGTCATTGACATTGAACACTTCTCTGAGGAATTTTCAGGGGTAACCAAGCACCCATGAACTTTGCTTAGTACCCTGGCACTCTGAAGACCCTCCTGGCAACCTCTGTGGGAGGCATCTGACTGGGATGCTAACCTGTGATGTATCCTGGATCACAGAATGGCCCTCTGCAGCCAGCAGCCCCAGCAAGCCTTGGGGCTAAACTCTTCTCTTGCAAATATGTCAGGTAAAGCCAGTACTGATATTTCCCTGGGAAACAAATCTGATGTCCAACCTGCCACTGGAATGAACATTCAAGATACTGGCTGCTGAAGGATCTCTGCAGGCCACCAGGATGAGCCCTCCCTGAAATGTAAAGCCAGGTGGGGTGCCAATCAACCAGTGACAAGGGAGGGTCCTCCTCCCTACAGGTACACCGTAGTAGTTGGTGTTTGAAATACACTTTAACAATCTTAATATGAGAAAAAGAGCCCAGGGAAACTAAGCCATTACCATGGTACACTGGACATCAGGGCGCTTTCTGCCCCACAGCTCCAGTGGGATTCACTGAAAGGGGAAAAAAATGATCCAATCCACATATAAAAGTTTGCGTGAGTGGCCGGGCCTGGTGCCTGTAATTCTAGCACTCGGGAGGTGGAGGAAGTAGAATGAGGAGTTCAAGACCACCCTTGGCTACATCAGGAGTTCAAGGCCAACTTGCTCTGTTACTACAGGAGACTGTCTAATAAAAACAAACCTGCATCATTGCACATGTAAATTTGCACCTATACTCATAAGAAGGCAGATTTATGGGCCCCTAGTGGCATCTTTTCTGTCCTTCTAAAAACATATTCCCACACTACATATTTTGATAGCAAGGTTGATGGCCAGCCATTTGTATCTGAGATGCTACCTAGTACATATGCACAATTAAAAGTTTTCTTAGCGTTCAACTTGTAATGGATTTAATTTGTGGCTAAAAAAAGGTACAGGGTAGCCCCTTGAGGTCTGTGGGTGGTGTGGTTGCTCTGTGGAACACTAAGAATGGGAGGGTTGTGGCTTTAACAGCTGCTACCTCAAGAAGGGACTTAGAGAGAGAAGCCATAGAGTATTTGGAGAAAGAAAATGAAGGTTGAGAAGGAGAAAAGAAAGTGTCACTTCGTCATAGGAGGATAAATATGTTATTAAATTCAGTAAAAAGGAAAATAATAAATTCTAACCGGTTCTCCAATCAGCAGAAATAAACCTTGGGTACACAGCAAGAATTAAACTCTTCCCAAAGGAAATAAAAACTATTCATAACATTGACAATTTTCTTTTGAAACTGAACTGAGAAAATAGTCAGTAATCACCCCAGGAAATGGACTGAAGATCTGGGAAGTTAATTTCATCATTAAGATGTCTTAGTTGGGCTGGAGAGATGGCTCAGCAGTTATTAGCATTGACTGCTCTTCCAGAGGTCCTGAGTCCAATTCTCAGCAACCACATGGTGGCTCACAATCATCTGTAATGGGAATCCGATGCCCTCTTCTGGTGTGTCTGAAGACAGCTACAGTGTATTCACATACATTAAATAAATAAATAAATCTTAAAAAAAAAAAAGTCCTACTAACAGGCATTGTGGGTCCCTTGTTTAAAAAAATCTTTTTTTAGTTGATCCAAAAGTTAAAACACACTGGATGATAGTGTATCTTATTGACAAATATTTCAAATTAAGATTGGCAAATCTATAAATTGGTGAAAACTCTTCCTGGCTGAAAGAGGCTCCAAACTGGACATGCACATGGCCTGGTGTGGACAACCGGCATGTAAGAATAGTACAAAGTCTGTAGGATGACTGTCTTACACAGGGTTTCTATTCCTGCACAAACATCATGACCAAGAAGCAAGTTGGGGAGGAAAGGGTTT
This sequence comes from Mus musculus, assembly GCF_000001635.26. Classification (NCBI taxonomy): domain Eukaryota; kingdom Metazoa; phylum Chordata; class Mammalia; order Rodentia; family Muridae; genus Mus; species Mus musculus. The sequence continues at coordinate 149,432,022 of NC_000071.6, forward strand.
ATTCGGCTTACACTTCCATACTGCTGTTGATCACCAAAGGAAGTCAGGACTGGAACTCAAGCAGGTCAGAAAGCAGGAGCTGATGCAGAGGCCATGGAGGGATGTTCTTTACTGGCTTGCATCCCCTGGCTTGCTCAGCCTGCTCTCTTATAGATCCAAGACTACCAGCCCAGAGATGGTCCCACCCACAAGAGGCCTTTCCCCCCTTGATCACTAATTGAGAAAATGCCTTACAGCTGGATCTCATGGAGGCATTTCCTCAACTGAAGCTCCTTTCTCTGTGATAACTCCAGCTGTGTCAAGTTCTCACACTGTACAATGGCTTTACGGCTTGTGGTCACCCAAGCTCCTATTGATACTTTATCAGCAGTCACCTGATCTTGCATCTTGATTAGCATATATTAACTACACATACTGATGATGGGTTTCATGATAATTTCATACATGTCCACAATGTGTTTCAATTATATGCACTTGCCTCCCCTGTTACCTGATAACCCTTCTACTCCTTCTAATTCCATGGTTGTTTTCTGAGAATTTCTATCTGGGGACAGTGACTTTTTCTAGGGCTCCATAGCTGCCATGGCCTTCGTGACACTGAGATCCAGAAGGCCTCAGGAAGGTCCAAGGTCTGTGGTGGCCCATTCCATGTGCCTGCATGGCTGAACTAAGGAGACTAGATTTGGTCAAGCATCATTCTGGATGCTTCTGGGAAAGTCAACACGAAATTGCTGAATTTTGAGTAAGGCAGGAAAGTCCTCTTTAATGCAGGTGGGTCTTACTTAGTCACCTTTGGGTTTAACTATGAGAGACCTCTCTGCAGCAAGAGGAAGTCTGCAAGTGTTCACAGCCTTTGGGCTGCAGCTCTGCTACTTACCGAGTCTCCACTTAACTGCTTCGTCCTAGATAGCGCGCCTAAGAAGGTCCAAAAACCCTGTGCAATTTCTTAAAGCAAAACTGCAGAACTGAGTATCGGATAATCCCAGCATTCAGGAGGCGAGGGAGAAGGACCAAGAACTCATAGTTACATAGCATGTTCAAGGCTAGCCTGGGATATGTGAGGTCTTGTGTCAAAATAAGCAAATACCCAAGGAGAGAGAAAGAGAGATGGAAAAGAGAAAGGGAGGGAGGGAGGGAAGGAAGGAAGGAGAGAGGGAGGGAGGGAGGGAAGGAAGAAGGGAGAGAGGGAGGGAGGGAGGGAAGGAAGAAGGGAGAGAGGGAGGGAGGGAGGGGAGGAAGAAGGGAGAGAGGGAGGGAGGGAGGGAGGGGAGGAAGGAAGGAGGGAGAAAGAGAGAAAAAGAATGAATGAATGAATGAATGAATGAATGAATTTCTTGCTCATTTGTTTCTAGAATCTTAACACAGAATGAATCCACAAATTTGAGATAATGTCTTAGGAGTTCACCAATTAGCTAGAAAGAACACAATGTATTTTTCACACATTACTCGATGCAAACAACACACGCTACCTAGTAACAGTGTCTAACTTAAATCCAAGAAACAAAGCAGAGAAAATATTCAGTTTCTAGGATGGCTAATAGCCATCATCAGCACCAGAGGGTCTGGGATCACCTAGGAGAGACATCCTGGCTTGCTTGGGAAAATCTATGTAAAGTTAGTTCATTAAGATGGGAAGGTCTGCCCTTGGTCTGGAGGCCCTGGGCTACATGGAAGGAGAAGGTTAGGTGAGAGTAGCCATTTATCGACCTCTGACTTCAGATGCAAACATACCCAGCAGCTTCTAGTTTCATGAGTTCCTTACCACGATGGGCAGCGAGCCAAAGCAAACCCTTACTTCTTTCAATGGCTTTAGTCAGGTGTTTCATCGGAGAAATCAGCAAAGGAGCTAAGACAATACCTTTGTACCTAGAGTGGCAGAGCACCACTGTGGGCTGGCTTTAATTCGCTCTGGCCTCTTCTGGGGTGCTGGAGCAGCCAGCATCTTGGGGTGCTGGAGCAGCGAGCAGAGGTCTTTCCTCGGTTTTCACTACTTGTTCTTTAAATGATCCCATCGGTTCTTTCCTGTTCTCCCTCCCATTCAGGAAGTGAACTCACTATCTGTTCTATGTTACTCGAGCATAGATGCTCAGATTTCTCTCTCTCTCTCTCTCTCTCTCTCTCTCTCTCTCTCTCTCTCTCTCTCTCTCTCTCTCTGTGTGTGTGTGTGTGTGTGTGTGTGTGTGTATGTGTAAACTTGATGCAAACGACAGTCCTTAGGGAAGAGGGAACCACAACTGAGGAAGTGTCTCCAACAGGTTGGCTTGTGAGGTGTTTGTTTGATTAGTGATTGATGTGGGATGGCTCCGCCCACTGTGGGCGGTGCCTCCCAGCCGCGCTTCCTACCCCCCCCACCCCCCCCCGCTCCGCCCCCAGCAGATAGACCTGGGTTACTTTATATAATAAGCAGGCTGAGCAAGCCATGGGAACAAGGAAGTAAGGTATTCTTCTGTAAATTCCCCTAGAGTTCATGCCCTGACTTCCTCAGGTGATGGACTGGTACGCGGAAGTGTAAGTGGATCTCAGTCTGAGAGGCTGCTCTCCAACAATCCCTTCTCCCCTTCCTGGGTCCCTCTGCTCTCCTCAAGCTCCTTCCTCCATCCTTGCTCCCTACCCTGGAACTGACTATCATTAGCCCACTCAGGTAGAAACATAAAAGGCCACATTCACACCTTCAGTCATGCCGATTGTAAAGTTTATTCACAGGATCTGTGAGGTTTATTCTTTCTGCCACGTATCAAGAAGTCCTCCTTTCCTGTGATGGCCAGCTCTTGGCAACTGCACATTCTTTCATTCTGATGGTAATTAGTAACATTAACTCAGATTACACCCAACACTTCACACAACATACGTAGGTTACAGAGCAGTGGTTCTCAACCTTCCCACTGCTGCAACCCTTTAATACAATTCCTCAGGTTGTGGTGAGCCCCAGCCATAAAATTATTTCATTGCTATTTCATAAATGTAATTCTTCTACTGTTATGAATCGTAATGTAAATATTTGATATGCAGGATATCTGCTTCTGCGAAAGGGTTATTAGGCAGCTCAAAGTAGTCATGACCCACAGATTGAGAAATACTGTTAGGGAGAGAGAGAGAGAGAGAGAGAGAGAGAGAGAGAGAGAGAGAGAGAGAGAGAAAGAATAGGTTATACAATGGTACAAAAGAGGCCACAAACTTTAAAGAGATCTTATTGGAAGCAGAGGCAGAGTTCGTACAAATGTAGAGAAAGCCACCACAGATGCTTAGATACGAACGAACCCAGTTAGAGGTGTGTGGCAGTGAGCAGAGTAGAGCCACGGGGCCATGGGGTCTAGCTGTGCCTCAGGGTCACTGGATGAATGAGCTGATGACTGTGATTTCAGTGGCCAGTGAGGCAATGGGAAACTGTGATGGGCTGAAGCCATGATGACCATCCGGACTTTGCTGCTCCTGAGGCCCCTGATGCATGCACTGGGTCAGATGATAGGTTAGCAGGGTCCCTGTCACCCACTGTTAGGCATCCTTTAGCTGTGGCTCAGGTGAAAGTGTGTCCCCCTTTGCTGGCCTGGTCTGTTTGATGAGCTCTTCGGCCTGGTTTTACTGATGTGGTTTTAATAGGCCCAGGTGCTCTCACACCCCGGCTTGATTTTGGTAAGTTTGTAGCCTACCCAAGTCACTCATCAGCCTGGGCCTCCTAGAGGATGCTGCACAGATCCTGGGGTTCATAGCCTGAATGAGGCGCACACTCATTCTGCATCAGGATTTGCACCTTCAGTGAAGCTAAATGTTGCTTGCAAAATGGGCAAAGCAGGGCCTGGATGCTTCATACGGTGTGAAGTAATTTAGAGCCAGGCATACATAACCTGATGCCCACACTAACCTCTCTCCCTCTCCACCAGAGTTTACAACTTGACAGCTTGATTGCTGTCTGCTCCCTCTTACCACCCATTGTCTTAAGCACTTCACGTTGTGTGTGCAGAGAAAGAGATTGTTACAATGATATTCATTGGGGGGAAAAAAAAACAAACCAAACAAACCATTGATTCTTAATCCATTGGATTGAAATCTCCCTTGTTTAGGATCTATGCAAAACTACCAAGCCACATTACTGACCCAGATGTCTTGCTTTCTGAGTAACAGTTCTAACTTCTGCTTTTGGGAAAAAAAGGTCACAGTTTAAAGGGCCGCCTTAGTGTCTTCCCTCCACTGTTCAAGGCACTCAGTGAGCTCAGGTGACCTATAGCCCCGCTGCAGGCTCACATGGCCATCTCTCAGCCCAGTAGTTGTAGCTCTGTGCGCGCACTTTCCCCCATTGATCCTCACAGCATAGCACCAACAAATTCTTCAGCGTCTCTGGACTCCATTACTCTTCCATCATTCTCTCTCTTCTTTTCCTGGCTGCCTCTACACATCCTCAAGACGTAGTCTGTTTGCTATCTCCAAGCCCCTGTCACATCTAAGGTGCTGCTTCCAATGCCATTACATAGCTTATAGTCAATACAGAAGCAGTGTTTGTTGACAAGAAAAAGAAAAGAGTGTGTGCAACACATGTAACCAAGCAGACATTGGCTTAATCATGTATAGGCTTGCCTCAGGCCAACAAAACTTAACGCCAGGAACACAGCAATGCCTCTCACAGTAAAGTAGACCCAGACCAAAATATATGCATTGTGTAGAGATAAGAAACTACACTACCAATGAAAACAGAGAGTAGAAATGAGGAAAAAGAGAGACTCCTTGGCTTGTGTGGGTTACCACTGATAAGCTGTAGTTAGGATTATCATCTCTGTCAGCCCAGTGTTTACAGACAAGGCAACGGGAGCTCACAAACAGATCTGCCTTACTCTGAGGGTCCCCAGAAGGAAAATGGCAAAGACATCTCCTGGATCTGCAGTCAGTGCACACCCCACATCTTAGCTTGCCTAAGACGAGACAAATCTAAGATATTAATAAGAACTCGCTTTAAAAATTCTATATGCTCACTGCTCTGCTTTAAAAATATATTTATCTTAAATTATGCTATGCTAATTATCCCTACCATTTCCAGACAGCTAATCTGTTATTGGGTGTTACTTTCTTAATTTAGATGCCACTACTAAACCCTAATTTAGACTCATTCCTTTTTAAATTACATTGACAGAAGTCTGTGCCTCCCAACGTTTTCTGCTGTTCATTGCATTAAAATGTGTCACATTCCCTACATTGTGTGCACGAGGCTCCCCCACCAGAAAATTCTGGATTAGCTCTTCATCTTAAAGATGATGCTGATTCTTGCAGAAGTCCCGAGTCTAATTTCTAGCACCCACAGCCAGACCCATATCTGGTGACTCGCTGCTGCTACCTGTTACTCCAGTTCCAAGGGATCTGATGCCCCGCCCCCTTTGCTTTAGACAGGATCTAGTGACATCCAGCCCTGGCTGGGCTGGCACTCATTATGTAGACCAGGTGTGTCTCAAATTCTCAGAGAATGATCTGCATCTGCCTCCTGATGTGCTGGGATCAAAGGCGTGCTCCACTAAGGCAGGCTGTCAATCACCTTCTAAACAAGGTTCCAGAAATGTCCATTGTGCATTTCCTGTCTTCTCTTTCTAAGAGCAAGTGGTAGCCATGTTCTCATCTGGAGGCATTCAGTAGTAACTAAGAACCTGCTATGTGGCCAATAGTCAGGCAGTTGCCAAGATTATGAACATGAAATACCCTTTGCAGTCAGTGATTAATACATAGTTTCTTGTGTTGTGAGGGGGTCCCATAAGTGAACCAGAGAGCTACAATCAATAATCAGTCAATCAATCAATCTGACAACACTACAAGGTTTCTGGATGTTCAATGCTAACTGGTAATTCAAAATCAAATCAAGCAAGCTCAGAGTGTTTATTATATAGAGTTGAACAGAGGAGTGAGGTTACTGTGTATAGCGGAACAAGAAGACCAGGGTATTACATCGAGATAAAAGGGATGCAGGGTTTATGGTATTCAGCTAGACCACAGAGACAAGACTAGGTCATGGTATCCCGGAAGAAAGCTATGGTGGACATTTTGACACACGCTGTCCACATCCCCACTAAAGAACTGGGATCCTTGATGCAGTCCTTCCCATTTCCCTTTGAGTCTCACTTAGGAATGCTCCTTTCTTTCTTTTTTTTTTTTTAATTGCTATTTGATTTGCTGTCCTGAATTTTATAAAAACATTTTAAGTGAGTTTTGGCTTGGGATCAGGGCAGAACTTCCAAGTGTTTTTTGAAGTGGTCCTAAGCACATTTCTGACCTTTTGTGCCAGGCATTTATCCAAAATGGTCTTCCAAGTACTGGTGATTATAGGAACCAAAATATTGATGGATTCTGAAAAGCCCCGAAGATGGTCTCATATTCAGCATCTCCTATTCAGCCGAGATTTAATTATTTATGTAAGATAAACAGGTCATCTCATTAATATGCAACCTCAATAATATGACGTCTCATTAATATGCAAATTTGCTTCATATCTTTCATAGATGGTAAAATTGTATGCACAGCAATGAATTGCTTTTTAAAATAAAGCTCCTCATGGTTCATTATCAATAAACATGTGACCTGTGTATTTGTCTTATATACCTTATATACTCTAGCTGGCATAAAAATTTCTCAGGCACAGTGTGATCACAAGTGGAAAAAAATTAAAAGCCACACTCTAACATGTATAAGTGGGTAGGATCAGCCGGCCAGTGTACAGTAACAAAGTGGCATCCTATGATTGGTACTAGGAATATAGTTTGGGATTTTTTGTATTTATTAAAAATAAGGTCTGGTGTAACCCAGGCTGCCCCTGGACAAACTATGTAGTGGAGGATGACCCTGCTGCATCCATTATCCCTCTGGACTCTCCGTAATTAGCCTGTGCCCAATGTTTCCCTGAAGTAACTAGACACTAGCTTAGGATGCTCTGGGTTGACCTCACACAGACCTGATGCCGAAACTTTTACCTTTCCCTTATACCACATCTTTCTCATCCTTGAGTGTAGTCGCTGTGTCCTACAGATTTCCATGCCAACCTTGCCCAATTTTGCTTACATTGAAAATTATGAATGGACACAAATTTGCGGTTGGGCGTCTGTCTGTCTGCTTCTGGGTTTTTAATATTCGGGGTATTTAATATTTTGAGACAAGGCATCTCTTTCCAGGGTTGGGCTCCTGCCTTAGCCTCCTGAGTTCTCGGATCACCGGTGAGCACCAGTATACCAGGCTAAAATAAACTTTTTTTTTCCAGCCTTTTCCAGTTTGCTCGTATTTGCCAATACATAAAACAATGGCATAGTATTGCAAGGACCAGAGCAGTGTCTCTCCACCTTCCTAATGCTGCGACCCTTTAATATAGTTCCTCATGTGGTGGTGACCCCCCCCCCAACTACAAATTGTTTGGTGGCTACTTCATAACTGTAATGTTGCTACGGTTATGAATTGTAATGTATAATGGTAACATCTGTGTTTCCTGATGGTCTTAGGTGACCCCTGTGAAAAGTTCGTTCGACACCCCCCACCCCCAAGGAGTCGTAGTCCATAGGTTGAGAACTATTGGATTAGGGCACTCCATGAAAGTCAGGAATCAGCGTGATGCGCTCACCCTCTGGGTCCAGGGGCGGAGACTGAGGCGTCTCCATAGCGACGCTTCACAAAGGCACGCGCAGAGGGTGGGGCGCAGAGCGGAGTACTACTGCCTTGTCAGGGCGGGAAGGCGACCTTTTGGGACAAGATGGCCCGGTATAGGAACAAGGTTTCGTGCCCTGCTCAATGTGACCCCAAGCTCCAGTCAAGTAAGACTGCCCACGCTGCGGGTCTGCGGGGCGTGGTGTGCTGTGTGTGCGGTGGAGTTGTTTTAAATAAGGCAGTTTTTTTTTCCCCAAGGGCATCAATCGTGAGAGGTTTGCCTCGCTTTTAGAGATGGCAGGGAGGCGCAAGTGAGTCAGGGAGAAAGATCAGCTGTCCAAAATCACACTCCTGTCCAGCCCTTTATACTCCCCTCTCTAAAACTCTGGGGTGTCCCTTTAAATACTTAAGGAAACCCCTGAGGAGACATGATAAAGCCACAGCTAGTGTCCTTCCAAGGACAACAGAGCCGAAGACAAATGAACAGAACTGGGGACGTAATGGAGGGAGAGAAGGAGTCTGGCTGGTTCTTTAAGTCGCAAACAGCAAATTCAGTGGGGCGGGAGGGAGGGGAGGGGCGGGATCAGCCGGCCAGGGCTGCTCTGTCTGCAGACTGGGCTGGGAGCTGAGCCCTTTTCAAAGGCGCTCTGCCAGGTGACAGATGGAGAGCCTTGCTCTGTGGTTCTGCTTGCGGCGGCGGCAGCGGGTTTACCAGCTCAGCGTTTTGCGTTGGTGAAGAGACATCACCTCCCCTGGCTGTTAGTTGCGACTCGAGTAGCATTATTACTGAGTGCACAGTCAGCGTATCCATCCCTTCGGAGCAATAATGGCCGGCTGCAGCCGTCTAGCCGAGCTGGCTAAGGGGCTGTGAGGATTCTTTAGAATGATGCTCCTAAGAGAACAATGAAGTGGGTGTTTACATTCCAATCTAGTTCTCTGTAAACGAAGAGTGGAAAGCTGGAGTGTGTGTGTGAGGGGGGAGGGCGGGAAGGAGCGTATTCAGTTAAAAAAAATGTTAAATGTTTTCAGATTCTATAGGACGGCGAGGTCAGGAGATGGAGGAGGGAAAAGCTCCCAGGATCCCCAAGGGCACTCCTTAATTTCCATTTCCCTTTTTCTAAACACTCTGTCTGTCAGGTATTTTCCTAGGCCAGTAGTCTCCTTCCTTGTCTGGAACAGATAAGAGTTAGGATTCCTCCTCTTACGGAATTGATCACGTACCCCAGGACTTCCGGTGCTGCACAAACTGCCAGGGACTCTACTGTCTACACTCAGTACCCAATGCCAAATGTTCAGACTGAACTATCCCGCTCTTGATCAGGCAGTTTCCATGCATGGCCCAGAGGCCCCTGTGCCTCAGTGTGGACAAAAATCACCTTCCTGTCCTCCTTGGAACCTTCCAGAAGTTGAGAGTACAATGAAGAGGGCCCAGGCTGTTAGAGAAGGAGCCCTTGATTGGTTACAGATCTCTTTTGTTCAGCCCTCACCTGCTGGGTCATCTGCCCCTTCAGCCTTGGGTCTGTCACAGCCACAATCCCATCTTCCATTGCTGCTAAAGTCACCCTCCCAAGAAGAGTGTGAGATATGTCATCTCTAATCTTTGTCCCCAAAGAAGAGACAGCTGATGCCTGCTGTTGAGTCACTCCTGAGCATAAGTGAGCAATCCTGGGCTATTGTCCTCTTGTCACAGCTGCTATACAAAAGCACAGAGTCCTGGCTTAAAACATTAAGTTATAGCCGGGCGCGGTGGCTCATGCCTTTAGTACCAGCACTCGGGAGACAGAGGCAGGTGGATTTCTGAATTCAAGGCCAGCCTGGTCTACAAAATGAGTTCCAGGACAGCCAGGGCTATACAGAGAAACCCTGTCTCGAAAAACAAACAAACAAACAAACAAAAAAAAAAAACAAAACACACACACACAAAACCATTAAGTTATGTGCTCACTAGCCAGCTCTAGGTTCTAAGTGCAGACAGTAACTTTTTTTTTTTTTTTTGGACCGGGTCTCACTGTGTAGCCGTGGCTAGCCTGAAACTCTCTATGTAGATCAACCCGATCTCAAACTCATAGAGACAAGGCTGCCTCTCCTGCTCGAGTGCTGGGATTCAAGGCTTATGTCACTACATCCTGATTATTTACAGGACCATGAACACCAGGGATAAGTCACCATGGTTACCAGGGTAAGGCTTTATGAGGTAGCAGCCTTGGCAGCCAGACTGTTTTCTTCACTCACAGTGGGTCGTTTGCTGTGCCTCAGACTCTTGACTTCACATCTCAGTTCCCCTGCCAGATCCCTATCCAACTAAACCGCAGCTCAGATGCCCCGCATCTACAAAATGCCCTCACTCCCCGCCCCAACATCTGAGCGAGGGAAGAGCATCCTCAGGGAGCCAGGATCCCACAGGAGGTCAGCCCACCGCTGAGTCTTCCTCAGAACTCAGCATCTCCACTAGCTGTCTGAGTTCCCAAACCAGGACAGGGCTCTGTTTCCCAGGGCTGACCACGATGTTAGCTGCGGATCAGAGGATCGAGAACTAGAGAAGAAAGAACCATCTAGAAGGACGGCAGAATCACAGGAGAGATCGAGCATGGGGCCACAGAGAAAGCCTTGGGGATACTACCGACCACAGAGACACCAGTGATGTACAAAGATCTCACCGGAAACACCGGAAATATCCTTCTGGATTACAGAGTCTCAAGTACTAAAGTACTAAAGAGGATTAACTCCGATAACACCACTTTCAGGAAGTTTGACAACGGAGGTCAGAGCATACACACATCACTGACAAAAAACGGATTACAGTAGGGTGAGCACTCAACGCGAATCGGGCGATGGACTGGAGGTCAGATGGGCGTCCAAGTGCGTCAGGCTTAGAGAGCAGACAAAAGCTTCTGGTCTCTGCTTAAGTGGCACTGGAAACAGGAGACCTTCTTGGCCTCGGGCCCTGCAGACAGCCTTGCCTGCTGCTTCTGTCCCAACAGGCTACTAAAGCCAGGTTCTCAGACGACCCCGCTACCAGCTGCCAGTCCTCCGCTGTCCTCGGCTATCTTAGGCTTTCCTCAGTCGAAAGACCCCTGAGCAGGAACATGCTCATCTGTGTGATGGACCGGAAGGCAGGTTCACCAGGGTTCTCCGGGGTTGGATGAAGTAATCTTGCTTCTGCATAAATGTGCACACACAAACACACACACACCTCTACACACACATACACCTACACTCAAATAAGAGGCATTCCAATCCATGTTCTTATGAAGTATAAGAAGTAATAATAATTTCCCAGAAATGCAAAATGAGAAAATTACTGAATTTGGACTTCACACTGACCACATCTGGAGGCGACATACTCTGAAATCATATTTGATATCAGCCCTACCTACAAGCCACTGCGACCTGCAAGAAACTGACTGGGTTACTACAAGACAGGCTGTGTACACAACGTGGATGTGGACACAGTATGAGCTGGAGGGAGCTGGAGGGCCTGAGATTTTTATCACTGAACTCAAAATGACAAGCGAATTAAACGTGCAAGCTAATTTCTAGAATTTCCCCTTTGATGGTTTTGAATTGTGGTTGACTGAAATACCCATCATTAAAATTGCAGATAAGGAGACTGCTGTATTTCTAGCAAATTTTGAGGCACTCTGTTGCTTTAGGGAGCTGGTCTAGTGAGCTGGCTTGTTGCTGTAAGAAGCTGGGCAGATAAACTCCGCTGTCTCTGCTGCCCACAAGCAGACCTCAGCATCCTTCTAGAATCATCTAGCACTATTTCCTCCATCATATGAAGACTCTTTCTTTACCTTTCAGGACAGCACATGATGGTTTACTCCTGGATTAGCCAGCTGCTCTTTACAGCCCATTTCACTGGGTTCCTTCTTGGTCTTAAGCCCAGGATTTTGGCATATATGTATGAATAAGGGAATTTATATATGAATTGTAAGTCAAAATGGCAAGCGTGAAACCCTACCGTCTTAGTTACTTTTCTATTGCAGTGACAGAACACCACGACCAAGGTGACTTATAAATGAAAGCATTTAACTTGGGGGCTCACCATTCCAGAGGGTTAGAGTTCATGATCATTGTGTCAGGGAACATGGCAGCAGGCAGGCACTTGTGGTACTGGAACACAAACGTGAGGCAGAGTAACAAGGTGGGGAGGAGAGAGAAAGAGACACTGGGCCTGGGAGGCGTTTTTAAAACCTCAATCCATCCACAGTGGACATGGGTCTTCCAACAAGGCCACACCCCTAATCCTTCCCAAGTCACCCAACTGGTGACTAAGTATTCAAATATATGCACTTATGGGGGGGGCATTCTGATTCAAACCACCACACCTATTGTGTCTGTGTTTTCATGGATGTATGTATAAGTCAGCATAGCATTATATACCCGTGGATACATGCCAAGAGAGGCAGAGGCAGAGAGGCAGCTCCTTACTGCTGCCCTCTCCACTAAAGGGCTTGCTTTAAAGCCAGGTCCGAGGCTTCATTGCAGAAAGAATTTCAATGAGCAAGCCTATGAAGAAGGACTGCAACGTATTAAGGACTTACGCATTGAGGTTAAGAGAACAGTACTTCCCCAGGGAGCATCCAGCTTCCCTATCTTCACAGTGAGCTCACACAAATGACCCCATGGCTTTCAAAGTCACAGCATCTCAAGGGTATAAACGGCAAAGGTTAACGATGAAGCAAAGCTTAGCATTTAAGTAGTAAGTAAAGAGATGTAAGCAAGCTTACTTATTTCCTGATGAAACTGTGTGGTGTTTTTTATGTTAAGGTGCTGTTGTATATATAGAGAGAGGAATTCTAGTTCAGGAAAACACGAGGTTGCCAACCTCTGGCCCTAAGCATTTTTGGTCTTTAGCATCCATGTTTGAGGTATCTTTGTGCAAACATGCCAGATCTCTGCGGGCAATTTCTCTCCCCATGCCCTCTTAAGCTTCTTTTTTATTCTGCCTCATATAGATCAAAACAGGCAGGCCTGTTGGCATGGGCGGCAGGGAGGAGGCCTGAGCAGGGTTATGTTGGACATCAGACAAGGAGGCGAGGAGGTGTCCAGGACTACAGTGTGTGCACAGATTTTCTGAGGGACTCTGGCCAGCTCCAGCACAGCAAGCATGGCTCTGGCTGGCCTGGTCTTTCTCCCATTCCTTCTGCCTTGCTAAAAACCATTAGATCGCATTCCTGAAGCTAGCCCCCAAGGTCTATTCCCTTATTTGGCCATTTCCTCTTCCTGAGGCTGACTACCAAGGTCCAGCTATCAAAGTATTGAAGTCCAGCAATCAAAAGCCCCCTTTGGCTCACCTAAGTAACATGACCAGCAAAATGACACACCTCTTCCTAACACAGGGTTTCCCCCTTTACCTTTATAAGCTGACATTTTTCTGTGTGCCACGTCTGTCTCCTCTCTATCCTGAGCCAGTCCTCTGTCTTCTCTGGAACAAATGCCCCCTTCCTCCTCTCCCTTGTTTCCTTTCCCTTCTCCTGCATCCTGTCTCCTGTCTTTATTCCTTATCCCTGCCCTCTGTCCCTCTGGGGCATGTAAACCTCCTTTGTGCTGAGAACTTGATCTTGAGGTGTCTTGAGTCGACTTTGAAGTCCCTACATTTTCTTAATGATGCAAGTTGGTCACTGAGATATAATAGGGGCACCTAAAGTAGAATTCAAATCAACTTCTTTCTTCACACTTTCTGACATCATCTTTAGCATTGTTAAAATAGCATGCATTCAGGGCTGAAGCTATGGCTCAGTTGAGAGCACTGCCGGTTCTTGCAGGAACCAGAGTTCAGTTCCCCGCCCCCACATCAGTCAGCTCACAATCATGTGATGTCCCCTTCAGGCCTCTTCAGTCACTAGCTCCCGTGACATACATTTGCACATATGCATTCATATACACATAAATAAAAACAAATACCTTGTAGGAGTACTCGGAAAAGGTAAGGGGTCTGTTTTAATGTCAGCATACAGTTGATAATATGTCCATCTTCTCTTACAGAGACCTAAATTGGTCATCATAGCTAATTGGACCCTAAGATGAAATCATTGTGCAAAGTTGTTTTTTTTTCTTTTATGATATTATTTTAATTGTGGAAACAACACCTGGTTAGGATTTTCTGCTTTGCCACATGTCAAATCGCCCTGGTGTCCTTTTAGCAGGTGACACCAGCTGGGATTCCTATGCTACCACGATGAAGACAGCATTCACACCTAAAAGAGGGATGGTGCCCGATTTAATACGGTAGGTGTCGACATACCCGTTGCGATCTGACTTCGCCTTTTATTAATCCAAATCAAACAGAAATAGCAACCGGAAACACTGGCAGGGCAGGGTCTCCTGTGCTCTCTGCATTCCTCCATGTATCTTAAGAATCCACCTTGCAAACTTCAAGGCCAGACTTGCTATAAGGAAATCAGAAAAATCACCTACTGGTTCTTCCCAATGCCACTGAACGCTGTGGGTTGGTATAGACTCCTGTTGATGAATGACTTGAGTACCTCCCATGGACCATAGCAGGCAGGCAGTGCAGATACTGTTAAATGAATGGATGTGTGGGCGCAAGGGTATTTATCACCGCTAGCACCCATGCTGTCCTGGAAGCTTGCACAGCTCCCTCTGTGAGCTCTTCCACTCTTCCAGTTACTGCAGTGTCAGCTTGCATTTCTTCCCTAGACTCCTGCGAGTGAAGACTGGAAGATTGTGGGCTTTTTGGCCCCTTCTGAGATCGGTGGAGGGGAAGTGTGTCTCAGTCATTTTTCTGTTGCTATGATAGGGGTAAGAGTTGATTTAGGCCAGGCAGTGGTGGCTCACGCCTTTAATCCCAGCACTTGGGAGGCAGAGGCAGGCAGATTTCTGAGTTCAAGGCCAGCCTGGTCTACAGAGTGAGTTCCAGGACAACCAGGGCTACACAGAGCAACCCTGTCTCGAAAAACAAAAACAAACAAACAAACAAACAAACCAAACAAACAAACAAAAGTTAGCTGGCGTGTGTGACAGCAGGCAGCTGGAGCAGGAAGCTGAGAGATGACGTCTTCAGCCACAAAGACTAGAGGGCAAACTGGAAGTGGGCTAGGCTCTAACTCTCAAAGCCCACATACCCACAGAAATGAGCCTCCTTCAGCTAATATGCACCTCCTGAAGGTTTCATAACTTCTCCCAAACCGAGCCACTGAGTGTTGAAATATCCGAGCTTATGGAGGACTCTGATCATCCCAACCACCACAGTGACTGAGACGGGAGGACGGCACTCTGTCTTTCATTGTGGGATTGATGGGTGTGTGGTATCAGCAGAGTACCTACGTGTCACGTGTTTGTTCTATAAGCCAATTCCACTTACGAGACTCTTCGCTAGCCCTTGTTACCTCTGCTGTGCAGGAAGGCACCACGCCACCCCAGACTGCAAAGGGTGCAAGGATCGTTGTCCAGCAAGGGAGGGAGCGTCTCCAGAGTTCTAAAGCTGCTAACAGAGCTGTTAGGTTGAAGAAGTTTTCATTCGTAGACGAATAAAATGTTCGTTAGACTTATAGCAGTGCAAAGCTGCAGTATTCTTTATTTTATTTTTTTTTAAGATTTATTTATTTATTATATGTAAGTACACTGTAGATATCATCAGACACTCCAGAAGAGGGAGTCAGATTTCATTATGGATGGTTGTGAGCCACCATGTGGTTGCTGGGATTTGAACTCTGGACCTTCAGAAGAGCAGTCGGGTGCTCTTACCCACTGAGCCATCTCACCAGCCCTGCAGTATTCTTGATGTCTGAGTTGCTGAAGTCCCACTGAGCTGGGATAGTGATCACTCTCCCCTACTAAGTATGGCAGGTCCACGGGCACCGACAGATGTCCAAAGAGGGACCATTTGGGATGAAAGAGAAAACCAGAGGTATTCAGTGCCTTTCAAATTCACATTATTTTTTTAAAGTTTTCATAGCTGCTAAGGATACTTCTAGCCCAATCTAAATAACTGATATGTTTAAATAAATTTTTAATCATTCTCATTGGGGGCTTCAAATGCCTTAGCACATTAATATCAACTGGGATCCTTTCCTAGTTCATTTGCTTGGCCACAACTATATATGACATATGAAAAATGAACTCTTTTTTTATTCCTTTGCTGCTGCTGTTGCTGCTGCTGCTACAATCCAGAGACTTAGGTAAGCCACCTACCCCTGAGCTACAACCTAGCTCTAATGATTCTTTATTCATTTTTTTTAATTAAAAAACATATACATGAGTTTTTGCCTGCATGTATGCTACTTGTACGTATATATGCATCACAAGCATGCAGTGCCCTCAGAGGCCAGAAGAGGGCGGTAGATTATCCCTGGAACTGGTGTTGCAGACAGCTGTGGGCTACCACGTAGGTGCAGGGAGACCAAACAAACAGTCCTTAGCAGGGATAACAACCGCTGGGAACTGCAGAACTGTGTCTGTTACTCTTGGCTTTTGAAACAGTCTTACAATGCAGCTCAGGCTACCGTGGAACTATCTAAACAGCCCAGCCTAACTTCAAATCTATCTCCTGTCTTTACTCCCAAAGATTTTTCCTTCTTAAATCCTTAACTCCATTCGGAAACGTTCCCGTGTTGTGATGTGTTTATTCCTCGCTCTTTTTAATTAAAATATAGTTATATTATTTTACCTCTTCCTTTCCTCCCTTCATTTCTTTTCATGTAAGCCCCTCATCTTTCTCTAATTCATGGCTCCTATTATGTTTCATATTTATATGTATGTGTGTATACAAATATAGAGACATACACATATACATATATATTCCTAAATATATAAACACAACCTGCTTAGTCCATATAATGTTGCTTGTTTTATACATGATTTCAGGGCTGGCCACTTGGCACTGGAAACCCGTTGGTGTGCTCTTCCCTGGGGAAGATATTTCTCCCACTCTCCATGTTCTTTAGCTGTCTGCAGTGCAGTCCTTTGCCTGGGGGTGAGGCCCTATGAGAGTTCCCTTTTCCGTCTTAGCATGTCTTTCGGTGTCATCCATGGCCGGGTCTTGTTTAGGTAGCCATGTTGGTGAGACTTCTGGATGTAGGTTCATTGGCATTTCTAGGAGATGCAAGCTCACAGCAAATTCCCATCCTTCTGGCTCTTGCAGTCTTTCCACCCCCTCTTCCACAGTTATCCCTGAGCCTTAGGTGCAGGAGTTGTACCGTAGATGCATCAGCTGGGGCTGGGCACCACAGAGTCACTTGCTCTTTGTATTGTGATTGGTTAGAGTTTTCTGTAATCGTCTCTGTATGTTGCAGATATTTCTTTGATGAAAAGTGAGATTTATATACGAAGATATGGAGCCTGGAACCACAGGGAGAGAGCAGGCAGTGTTTGTCTTTTGGGATCAGAGTTCCCTCGTCCAATATGATCATTTCTAGTCTGTGCATCTACACGTAGATCTCATTGTCCTTTACAGCTGAAGAGTGGACACATTTAAAGCTGTATATGAGGCGCATATACACTGTGGAATACTTCCCATATGCCAAATGTGGTATATGCACCACGTTTTTGTTATCCAGTCTCCAGTTGAAGGACATTTAGATTGTGAAAGCAATTTATTGACCGCCCTATTACATTTCTTTGTAACTGGATGTATTCACAGAAAATAAGTTTCAAGCATTATCCATGACCTAAAGAGTTCAGTTATCAATTATTTTAAGCACCTGATTGCTCAAAGCAATATATGTTTGTATATATATATATATATATATATATGCTAACAAGTAGCAGATTTAAAGTAATTTTAGAGGGACGACATGTTAACGAGACAACATCCAGCCTCCATGCTGTGAGTTTTAAGGTGACAGGCCCCTGAGCGTCAACCGCCTTCTGCTTTTGTTTCTTTCTCCAGTGGATAGATGCTAGTGACGAGAAAAGTCGGCCATCTATGAACTAGCAGATTGTCAGAGAGAGAGAGAGAGATCCGGGGCCAGGGTATCACTTAGATGCCAGAAATCACGAGGAGATTGTTAATGACTGATCTCTGCTGGTGACTTGGTGGGGAACCCAGACAATTTTATTGAAAGCAAATGGCCTACCCCGTCCCCCACTTAGTCAGTCCCTGTGTCACAGGCTGAGAAGTACACAGTCCACCTGATCAGACAGCTGCTGAGTTATGCCAATTGATCTTCTACTTGGATGTAACCCTTTTAAATGCTACCTAACTCAAGACAGACTTGGAAAACAAAACAGGAACTTTGACAAATGTTTTTGGATGCATTTTTGAGTGTGTTTTTATTTTATGTGTGTGAATGTTTCGCCTGCATTTATGGCTGTGTCCCACATGCTTGCATGCGGCTTGAGGAGGCCAGAAGAGGGCTTTGCAGGCCCTGGAACTAGAGTCACAAATGGTTGTGAGCCATCATGTGGGTGCTGAGAATAAGTCCTGGGTCCTCTGAGAGAACAGTCAGTGTTCTGACCACTCAGAATCTCTCCAAACTTGACAGAGCTTTTTTATTTTTTAAAAGATTTATTTTATATATGTATGTATGTATGAGTACACTGTCATCACTGTCTTCAGACACACCAAAAGAGGGCATTAGATCCAAATACAGATGGTTGTGAGCCACTATGTGGTTGCTGGGAATCAAACTCATTACCTCCAGAAGAATAGCCAGTGTGCTTAACCACTGAGCCATCTCTCCAGCCCCTGATAGAACCTTTAAAAGAAAGAAAGGCTTTTAACTATCACAGATTTAAATACATTTTTTTTCTAATTCTTGGAACTAAAATTTTAATTTGTATGGTTTATACCATCGTTGAGTATTTGTTAAAGTCAGTTTTTTTGATGCCAAAGATGCAAAGCTATACTTATTTCCTATCAAGATGAAATCTACCTACATTTATTAGTCACATAAATGTTGTATTTAGGGAATATTTTAAAAATTGAAAAATAATTTTTTGATGTGACATGTCTTTAATCCTCGAGGCAGGTGGATCTCTCTCTCTCTGTCTCTCTCTCTCTGTCTCTCTCTCTGTCTCTCTCTCTCTCTCTCTCTGTGTGTGTGTGTGTGTGTGTGTGTGTGTGTGTGTGAGAGAGAGTTCAAGGCCAGACTGGTCTGATCTACTCTTTAAGTTCCAGACTGTACAGGACTACATAGTGGAACCCTGTCTCAAAACAAATGGGTGGTGCCCCCTAGTTAAATATGCTGTTATACAGAACACTGTGCTAAACTTCTGAGAATAAATAGCAACTACACTTAAAAGTCAGAGCCAGCCAGGCAAAGCACTTTATGCCTGGGATCCCAGCATTTAGGAGGCTGAGGAAGATGGCAGGTTTGAGGTCAGGCTGTGCCACCTAGTAAGACTCTTCTGTCTTCAGTCTCTCCCTCCCCCTCCCCCTCCCCCTCCCCTCCCCTCCCCTCCCCTCCCCTCCCCCTCCCCCTCCCTCCCTCCCTCTCTCTCCCTCTCTCTCTCTCTCTCTGTTTCTATCTGTCTCTGTCTGTCTCTCTCCTTTCATAAACAACTTCATAGATTTATGGCACAAACTACATTGCAGTGAGCATTATGAACTGTGATTAGCTTAAACGTGAGATTAAGATACCCTGTTGAACAATGAACGCTAACTATGAAAAGCGCCGAGTGGCACACAATTCTTATGAACCAGTTCTATCCAGCAATCTTGAAGCGTACGATGGCCCAGAAAAGTCTAGTTCTATTTAAAGCGTCATCGGCAGCAGCTAGTGCGGCTTCCCACATTCAGACTTGCTTTCCTCCCCAGCTAATGACATTTCTCAGGGACTTTTTTTGTACACTGAAAACCAAAAATGCTTATCTTTAAATATGTGAGAAGAGACATTTAAAGTACCCTACATGCTGTCTTAGGAGCCTCTCCCTAAAGACAGATGAACATTTTATAACTGTTAGGAGACCAGGGGACAGACATCACTGAGCCAGGCTGCCTCAGGCATGAGAATCGCAGCATCTGGCTCAGCCTGTGATACCCAGGCCCAGTGATGCCCTTTTCTCCATAGAAACATCTAGCACAGAGGGTGAGCCTAGGGCAAGTATGGAACCCGGGTGACAAGCAGGCATCCCTGGAAACTCTCTACTCAGGAGTCTCCCAATGAGTTTAGTCTTCCCTCTTTTGTGCATTTCCTATAATTCAATAAACTAAAGATTCCAGTTGATTCATATTTAGTATATGAGCAAAAAATTAATATTTATTGTGTGGTGGGATAAACATGCGGGAGTACATAGTATCTGGTGGTAATGTCTCATGATACTATCACATGGGAGTATTGCATGGTGGGTGGTGGCTGGGGATGGTGTCATCTAGTGGTGATATCTGATGATAATATTTGGTGTGACTTATTTCATGTGCATAGGTATTTGGTCTGAATGTATGTCTCTGTGAAGGTGTCGGATCCCCTGGAACTGGAGTTACAGACAGTTTTGAGTTGCCATGTAGGTACTGAGCATGGACCCACAGGTTCTCTGGAAGAGCAGCTAGTGCTCTTAACTGCTTTGAGCTGTGAGTTAGTATTGGCAACATGCATTTCAGATCCCCCCTTAATAAAATCAATTCTTTAAGTTAGGACAACAACAAGACATAAAATGAAAAGGAAAATTACAATCTAAAATGTATCTGAGTGATTTTTAAAGAGTTGCATATTCTTTTTTTAAATATTTATTTATTTTTATATGTAAGCACACTGCCTATTGAAGTAGAACATCCAGGGCTAGTGAGATGGCTCAGTGGTTAAGAACACTCACTGCTGTTCCAGAGGACCTGGGTTCTGTTCCCACAACTCACATGGAGGTTCACAACCATCTGTAACTCCAATTCTCAGAATCTGAGGCCTCATCAGGCACCAGGCTTGCATACAGTGCACATACATACATACATACATACACACATACATACATACATGCATGCATGCAGGCCAAACATCCATACACATATATCAGTAAAAATCTTATCTTTAAAATGTTTAAAAGATAACTAATATCCTAATTCACACACCTTTCCCTTTAATCTATAAGATCATCTCTCTAGAGAACTGCTTTCATTCACCAGCTATTCAGTTGCATTGAAATAATCTTTGTAATAAGAATATGCAACTCTTAAAAAAAATCACTCAGGTACATTTTAGATTGTAATTGTCCTTTTCATTTTATGTCTTGTTGTTGTCCTAACTTACAGAATTGATTTTATTAAGGGGGAATCTGAATATTCAACAACATCTGGCATCAAATCTTAAACCTGCAAATCTTCTTTTAAAATTGTATAACACAAAAAACAATTTGACATGAGTATCACTGTGAGATTTTGTACTTGGTCTCTTTGAAGTTCTCAACCTGATAATACATAGACTCAACTCAACAACAGGTCTGGGGTGTGCTTGTAATGCATTGATTGCATTGATGGAGGTGGAAAGACTCATCCACTGTGGGTGGCACCATTCCCCTGGCTGGGTTCCTGAACTGTGTTATGGAGGACGGGAACTAAGCATTCATTACTCTCGGGTTTCTGGGTGTTGGTTGCTATGTGGCTGCCCGCTTCAGACTCTGGCCACCTTGACCTTCCAAGAGGAATTGTGCTCTTGAACTGTGGGGCAAAGGAGACCCTTTCTCCCTTGAGGTTTTTGTCAAAGTATTTTGCCACTATATCTGGAAAGGACACCAAGACTGTCCCTTACTCTAATTTCTACCTTTTGTTTTTATAGCCCAAAGAGCACCAGAAGACTAGGATTTACTTATTCGATTGGCGATCCTATTCTGAATGAGTCCCAGTACCACGATGAGTATACCTGGAAATTACGTTCTAAAGAAAATATGGTAAAAACCGGGACTTCAAGAGGAGTATGGAACCACAAAACTCACCCTGGTCAAGTAAGAGACTAGCTACTTGTCTACTGGCTGTAACCCCATCTTGAGCCTGTAAGGACCTCGCAGAGTCTGTCTGTCTGTCTGTCTGTCTGTCTGTCTGTCTGCGGTGCTAAGAAGCACACTTCTCCTCAGACTGCCCCTTCTTTACGGTCTCACATGTCCCTATTTCTAGTCCCTAGAGTTCTTAATATAAACTTAGCTGCTACAATGCGAACAAGTCAGCAGTGTTTGGCACATGCATGTTAACTTTGCTCCTACCTCTCCATCTTGTATTTTCTTCATCTCAGAAGGAGACCCTGCCCGTTAGAGTGACTCTTCTTTCCTATTCTCTTACCCTCATACCCACCAGTCTGCTTTTTAAGGAAAGTATGTATTTTATGTGTATGAATGCTTTGACTTTATTATGTGTGCCGTGTGCATTCCAGGTTATAGGTGGTTTGGAGCTTCCATGTAGGCGTTGGGAACTGAACTCAGGTCCTCTGCCAAGAGCAGCCAGTGCTCTAACCACTGAGCCCTCTCTCCAGCCTCTCCCCCCTTAATCTCTATGGATTACCCATTCTAGATATTCTCCATGAGAGATCATGTTGTGTGATTTTGTGTCTGGTTTCTTCCAGTTAGTATGACTTTCTGGGTTCCCCATGTTAGAGCAGCATCAGGATATTTCACAGTTAGGTAATACTACATGGTATGCCACAGTTTTCCCATCCATTTATCCAGTGATCTACCTTTGGGCTGGTCCTACAGTTTGGTTATTGTACAAGTGCTTGAGGCTATGATCATATTTTGGACATGTAAAACCTCCTGTCTTTTATCATTATTGCTTATCATCAGAATTCCCTCTCCTACCCAAAGGGAGCTCAGCCCAAAGAAATATCTCCAATTGTCTTCCCTAGTGGATGGAGGCGACAGATCCTCCTGTTTGTTCTTGGCATTGTCTGTTCTATTGTTAAAGGGTTTCATTTACACAGCTGCCATCTGGGTTGGAGCCACCAGGGGGCGTCCGGCAGATGACGAGGTGGTAGAATGGATGCTGATGACTGAGAGAGAAGGAAAGAAAACACTCAACTTTTCTAACTTGTATGTGTGGTGCTGATGCTGCAGCCTGTGATGCTGATGCTGCAGCCTGGGCGGGGACCTGTGCAGGACTCTGTGGTGGGAAAAGGCATAGGAGTAGATGGGAAGGCACAGCGACTGGAAGTCTGTCAGCAGGTAGATGAGTCAGAAGATGTAGATTCAAGAACCAGAAGAACATACACCATGCAACACTTGATTTGTCTTCCATGGCTTCCATTGCCTCAGCCATTAAGAGCACTTGATGCTCTTGCAGAGGACCTAGGTTCAGTTCCCAGAACCCACAACCATTCAAAATTCCTGTTCTAGAAAACTGTATGCTTTCTTCTGGACTCTGAAGCACCAGATATGTACACACACACACACACACACACACACACACACACACACACACACACACTCTCACACTCATACTCAGGAAATGATAATAAGTTTTTAAAAATTTAAAGCAGGATTTCTCCGTGTATTCCTGGATGTACTAGAACTTGTTCTATAGACCATGCTGACCTCGAACTCAGAGATCTGCCTGCCTGGGTCTCCCAAGTGCTGGGATTAAAGATGAGTGCTGCTGCACCCTAACATCGATAAATACATCTTTAAAAAATTAAAAGCAATGCAAAATAATTTGTAATTATTGTAAATGTATACACATATACAGATATGAAATTTCCCTTTATCTGAAGTAGTACTAAGGACTTTAAATGGCTTTTTTTAAAAATTTATGTGCGTAGATATTTTGCCTGTATATCTATGCTACATGGTATATATCTGGTACCCATGGAGATCAATAGAGGGCGTTAGACCTGGAAACTGGAGTTACAGGTGTTTCTGAGCTGCCATGTGGGTGACGGGAATCAAAGCTGGGTCCTCTGCAAGAGTAGCCAGTGTATTTAATGCCGAGCCATCTCTCCAGCTCCTAATTAAGGACTCTCTTAACCCAGCACTCAGGAATGTTCTCAGCCAACAGGAACATGTACGCCAGGTCTGTGTGTGGGGGTGGGTGGGTGGGGGTGTGTGTGTTCCCAGTCAGTGAGAGCTGATGTGTCAAATTGTCTTTGTGATCTCAGCCAGTGAGGATTGGTGCCGGACTGTGAACACTATTAATCACCGAGTCTCAACAGCTGCTACCATTGCACAGAGAGATACAATGTATATCATGTGGTTCATTCTGTCTTGCCCAAACATCACTGTTAGTCAACTCTAATGGCTCTGCCTCCAGACTATGTCCTGGGGGCAGACGCATGCTAAACATCAGGATGAGGGTGTAATCAACAGCATCTGGACAGAGAACCTGTACATCTTGACACATTCATGATGTCCCTAACTGTGCTCTGCAGCTGATAAATCACGAAGGGGTACTGCAAAGCGCAGGGACACAACCATTATGCAGAGTTTTGAGGTTCTCTGAGAAGCACTTTACTAGCCAGAGGACGAGGGGAGATAGAGACAGGGTTTTCTCTGGGGCTTTCTTTATAAGGCAGGAGAAGCAAAGCAGGCTGCTTTTGGTGGGAGGCAACCAACCAGCAGAAAATGAGAAACGGAAGCTGATAGCCAGAACTAAGAGTTGCCGGAGTATGCTGGCATTGGCCTATAGGGAACACCTTAGGGTTCATGTCCCACCACATCAGCCGTGAATGCAGGTGTGGAGCCTGGGGCCTGGTGTCAGTGGGGACATTTCCAGAGAGGATTACCAGAGAGGGCAAGACCCAACCTTGAATGTGGCTAATACCATTCCATGGCCCAGCCAGCCCCCTGCTGCCATAAAGTTCTGCTCAACTGCAGCCAGGTAAACATGGACTGAATGCCCTAAAAGGCTAAGCCAAATATGTCACCCTTCTTTCCTTGGCTTGTCCCTACCCAAGCTTCATGACAGTGATACAAAAGTAACTGTGTTTGTGCTCCCTCAGAAAATGGCATCACCAGCCAGAGTGCTCCATGGCCCACCACGCCAGGCCCCAGACTCCATGCCTGCACTCTCCGTCCGACCTTGCCTCCTTGCGCCACCCCCCAACCCCCATCACAATGGATTATAACTCTCAGATCATTTCCCTCCTTAGGTTGCTTTATCTCTGATTTTCTCTCAGTGAGAAAAGTACCTGAGTCAGTACTCAGGTTATAGCTTGTAACTACTGGGCCCTCCTGCCAAGGTCCCTGCTTGACAGCCACCGCCGCCTAGTGGTCACTGGCTATAAAGGGTCTGGAGGAATACAGACATACACTCATGTGCATTCTTGACTCGATGAAGTGGGCCTGAGTGGGGTTCCCACTAAATCCGTGCTTACGTTGACAGGAATTCTTTCAGTGGACACACCCTAAAGGAAAACAAACCCAAAAGCTCCCTTGGATAGAGCCTCCTTCCGAGGAAAGCATACAGAACGCAGTAGCCAGCCAGTTCATCTCCTGTACCAAGAGGGACTTCGTAGACCTGACTCAATGTAAGCATTCTTTCCTTTCCCTGAGCGTGGCATGGGCCCGGGTCCCACCATGGCTGTGGCTCTGAGCTAGTGGCTCAGAGATAGTCTTTCTCTTACAGAAACTCCCAAGCTAGTGTGGGACAAGAAATTTTACCAGCAAAACCAGTCAATTATAGAAGGGTACGTGCTGTGGAGCTGGAGTGGAGCCGGCTGGAACACTGCTCAGTGGTAGTGGTTACCTAGAAAGTATAAGGTCCTGGCATCAAACCCTCAGCATTGCAAAGCAAACAAGCAACTAAATAAATGTATGTTGCTAGGAACATCTATTCCAATGGAAGGTAGAGGCTAAAAAAGACTTCCATTAGCCAGGATTGGTGGTAAATCTTTGGTCACTAACGCAAGAGGACTCAGACATAGACAACCTGGCATGTATACAAGACTGTTGAGGGTTGGTCTTTTGCTATGAATTATAATGCTAAATATGAGCCCCCAAGGTCTGGTTGCCCCAAGGGGTGAGGAAATCCTCACATACCCAAGTGATTCTATGTAACCTTGCTTCTTAATTTAAAACTACTGGTTGAATAAAGATGCTGACAGCCTAGAGCTGGGCAGAAGACAGGTAGGTGGAGTTTTGGTTCCTGGGCTTGGGGTCTGAGGCACGAGGGAGGGGGAGGGGGAGGGGGAGGGGGAGGGGGAGGGGGAGGGGGAGGGGGAAGGATACCATGGAGTAAGGGATTGTGAGAACTGGCTGTGAGAGCTGGCTAGTTGGAGGAGGAGTGACCCAAGCAGAGTATGGCAAGTCATATTGCAGGGTTATTGGCAGGGAAATGGACATAATAGCATAGAGGGTAGATATCTGCCCAGCTCTGGATTATTATAAATATAAAAGTTTTGTGTTGTTTATCTGGGAACTGAATGATTAAGGCAGGGAAGAAACCCCCGGTTGAGATTAATTACTACTATAGCTGACTGTCTCAAAAACCGCTAAGCAAGGAGAAAGCAAAGAGAAGAGCAATTTGGGGCCAGGGTTGGGGGAGGGGGTGCGGGTAAGAGGGAGGAGAAGGGCAGTGGGGAACAGGAGGAGGGTAAGGGGGGGGGAGGGAAAAGAAAACCAGACCTCCCTCTCCAGTCCCAGTGGGTGATAGGGAATTAGCCAGGAGAACCACATCCAGAGATGGGCCTTTCTAGCTGGCAGCTGATTTAAATGAGTGATCAGGGATCTTGCTTAGAAGAGAGTACTTGTAGAACCAGAGAGCTAAGCACAAGACCACTGGGATTCCAAGAGTGGAGATGGTGAGAAGGGTCGAGATTTTCTTGGCTGGTGGTCTCTCTCTTTTCCCAACCCAGTGTCTTACCCTTACCTTCTTGAGTCCTGGGTACACAACCTCCTTTGATTCAGCTTTTCGTAGAATACCAGGAGTGAAGAAAAGTCGGTCGGGGACTGCAGCAGAACATTTGAATCGTTACATCAATGCGTGATGTTTTTTGTCTGAGTTCGTTACAATGAAGCGATTTATATGTCAGTTCTTTCTCTTTTTTTAAAAAAAGGGAAGGCCTGTGTTTTCTACTGCAGCAGAATACTGCTATGTGGGCATTGTTGGATGTGAATATCAATACAGGTCCTATGTTGAAGGCTTGGTCCCCAGCGGGTGGCGTTATTTTGAGAAGTAATTGAAGCTTAGGAGTTAGGGGCCTGGCTGGAGGAGGTAGGATCAATCCGCATGGGTCTTTGAAAGGCAGATCTTATCCGGACCCATGCCCTCTCTGTTTCCTGCCTTCTGGGGGATGGGTGAGAATCTTGGCTCCACCCTACCCTCTCTGTCATTATTCTCTGCCCTCCCAAGGCCCAGCAACAACAGATCCGGCTGACTATAAGTCAAAACCTCTGAGAAATGACAGCACAAAATAAATCCCTTCTCCTGCAAATTGTTGTCAGGAATCGGCTCACCCGTTATTACAGCTGACTAGCACAGTGAGTAATTTATAAACAATGGTTTTGCTCACAGTGCTGGTGGCCCATGGGTCCTGGATACAGGGATATCTGCTGAGGGTCTTGGAGCCCTCAGAGGGTAGAGGCTAGAGATGCTGGGTCTCCCCGAAGCTGGCATTACAGGCGGTTATGAGTCACCTGACCTGGGTGTTAGGAGCCAACATGGGTCGTCTGCAAGAGCAGTGAGAACTCTTAACAGCTGAGCATCTTCCCAGACCCTCTTATCACCAGCTCTTATCTTTTATGTTTTTTTTTGTTTTGTTTTGATCTTTCATATTTAGGGTAAGGTTCCCTCTTCACAGGCCATGTTTACTCATGGCCAGCAGAAGGCTTGGTAGCCAGGTGGAGTTTGGGACATACTTGCTGAATGACAGAGAGTATGGAAAACACTGTTTTTCAGGGTTAGATGGTGGTGAGATCAAAGGACAGTGCTGTCTGCACAGAGATACTGGGGCCACACCTTAGTGTTCTTTATAGTTTTTAAAGGCATGAGTTGCTAATCTGCCCCATGTAAGCCAATCATCACCGCCCCATGTACAGGCAAAGACTTCTTTTGAGTGCTTGCTGGTGAGCTAAAGCGAATGAAAAGAAGCACGAAAAACTGGCTGTTTGCACACTCAGGCTTGGAGAACTTGGCTTTGATGAATTGCAACAGCGAATGAAGAGCGCAAAACCAGTTCCTCCTTGTTAAGTCTGGGTCTTGACGGTGCTGATGACTTTCATGACTTTCTGATGACTTGGTGGGGCTGATGGGTAGTCATCTATATTTGCTTTTAGATCGTGCCTTTCTGCAGAGCCTTGGTTTGTTTTGTTTTTGAGACCCCTGGTTAGCTACCCTATAGCTCACTGTGTAAACCAGGCTGCCCTCACACATGGCCCAGAATCTTTTTTTTTTTTCCATCACGGTTCCACTGGGGCTCTAACCTAGGACCTTCAGCAAGTAAGACGGGCGTGATCACTGTTCTACCATGGAACGCAAAGTATGGAAGACTCCAGGAATTTGTGTTCACCTTAATGGGAGCCAGCATCTTACTGGGGTTGGGGGTTGGCATGATTGACTGGTAATAGTGTCAGGGTTAACAAGGGAAAATACATCTGAGAATCACCACTACGCTTTAAGGAAGATGGGAGTTTCTGGCTAGGTCAGAGTTGCTTTTTATCCACAACCTCCCATCTTAGAAAAGCCTGAAGGAGCCAAATAGTGCAAACCCAGAAGATATATACATACGTATGGCTGAGGAAAACTGAGCCCACAACATGGAGGATTCTAGTGGAAATACTTTAAAGAAATAATAATGCTATTGTCCAGTAATGACATCGATGCCCCTCGGCCCTCTGTCAGTAAGGGGCACACTTTGACCAGCTCATTCCTAGGAGTGAGATGCCACTCCATATAGGGCTGTGAAGCTCAGCAAATAAGAACAGCAGGCTGCCCAGTTAAAATGGACTGTGATCTGTATCAGATAATGAGCATCTATGCATAGTCACACTAAAAAGAAAAAGTCATCACTGTTAACGTGGCATTCTGACTTAACTGGGAATCTTTCATATGCCATGTTGGCCATCCCCAAAATCTCTCCCTCTGGTTTGCCTCGCAAAGGCCAAGTACGGCCCGAGCAGGGTCACCAGTGGTTTCTGTCCCCAGCACCGTGCTCCCAAGGACTCACCTCAAACACATCTAGCTGTTCTAAAACTATGTATGGTGAGTTGAGCATCTAGTCCCAGGTCTGAGAGTGGAAAGTAGTTTCTTGGTTGGAGCACTCATAGAGTACACCGACTATACCTCCAAACAATGGTGCACACTGTAGCTACTGGCCAAAGCACAATTCAGTGAGAAGCCACTCAACATGGCTCACCATGGTAACCGTTGCCTTCCCTTCTCACCCCAGCTAAGAAGACCATGAAAAGATTTCCAAGGTCCCAGGACAGGAAATCACTCCTTCCCCGGCCTCTGGACACTGAATTTCGATATAATTACCAAATTCCAGCTCAAATTCCTGAATTGAAGGACTTTAGTTTCAAATATGGGTGCTACGCAAGCCTGCCTGTTGCCTCCCAGGGTCTAGGTAAGTAAGCCTTCGGATATTACAGCTGCATAGGGAGCCACAGGGCTCTTGGCCTGAAGCCAGAAACTAACGTCGTGGCGCCGATTTCTGAAAAGAAGGAGTTTTAATGTTAACTGACAAGGAGAGGACTTGGGTCTGTCTCTAACATCCATTAAACAAAGAGACTAAAGTGCAGGGGGGAGGGGTGAGTGAGATAGAAGCTGGGACTTTGGGGGGTTATTTATTTATTTATTTTTAATGTGTAAGGATGTTTTATCTGCATGTGTATCTGTGCATCACATGTGTGCTTGAGGAGACCAGAAGAGGGCCTTGCATCCCCTGGGACTGAAGTTACAGGTGGTTATAAGGTACCATGTTGGTGCTGAAAATTGAATGTGTCCTCTGCAAGAGCAACCAGTGCTCTTAATCGCTGAGCCATCTCCAGCCCCCGGCACCTAGGACCTCCGGTCTACGCTGGTGTCCAGCATGCAGATTCAGCTGTGAATTATACCTACACTGTGACTGGAAGTCTCCTACATCTTTGCCACTCTGGCTCACCCTGCCTGGCTCCTGATGAAGATCTCTTGAGTACTGCTTCTCCATCTTCAGGTTCCCACCTTTGGGTTTGAGCCCTGAAATTACAGTTTGCACAGCAGTTGTTTTTGTTTTATTTGTTTTGGTTTTGGTTTTGGTTTTGGTTTGGTTTGGTTTTTTAGAAACAGCGGTTGCTACTATGGTTTGGCATCTCCGGCTCCTTGCTCCAGGACTAATTGACATAGAAGTCCCTGGCAGCCAGTTTTGATAACAACCACACAGAATGTCCATGCTACTATAGCTCCCAACCTCAGGGTGAAGGAACAGTAAATTCCAGAAGGCTGCCAGCTTATGCCTTAAAGAGATGGCACTGTGGGTACCCGGGTGAAGCAATGATGGAGTCAGGAGATGTCCTGAAATGACAGAGATTAGACGTGAATCACATTGGACTTGTCACCACACAGCCTCAGGTTTAGCTGTCTGAGCGAGTGTTCTTTCATGATCCTGATTCCCATCCCTTTTGATAGGAATGTTTTAAAAAACTTCTGTCACCAGGCAACCTCTAAGCCACTTGTTAAGAAAATAACTAGATGGGCTTAGCAGATAAAGGTGCTTGCAGCCAAGCCTGATGACCTAAGTTCAAGACCCGAGGCCTGCATGGTGGAAGGAGAACACAGACTTCCCGTCTAGAGCCTTGGGTCATGTGTGAATTCAAGTGGTAACAAAGAGGGGTGGCTCATCTTTGCATATCACGTAGGGCAATGCTCCACACTCCAAGGTGGTGACTTCATTGTCCAATAATCCAACTGCTTGAAACTTCTTACAGCTGGGAGATTTCTTCCTAAGTGCATAACCACTGATTCTGTTTCTTGAAGGAGGTTAATGAGTAGAAATCTTCTGTCCCATGGAAAGCACTGGTCACTCCTCCTAAGTTTTCTTTCTCAGTTAAAGCAGTTTCCA
Organism: Mus musculus; assembly: GCF_000001635.26. Taxonomy (NCBI): domain Eukaryota; kingdom Metazoa; phylum Chordata; class Mammalia; order Rodentia; family Muridae; genus Mus; species Mus musculus. The sequence goes on from NC_000071.6 coordinate 149,462,471, forward strand.
GACTCTGGTGTTCTCCGCAAGGGAGAGAACACAGAGGTCTCTTCTCCAGCCTGTCCCTTACACTTGAGTCCTTAAAGGGGGCACCTGGAGCTGGGGACAGTAGTTGAGATGTTGGTGTTTTACAAAAGTTTGGACCACTTACTTTTTAAAAAAAAAAAAAAATCATCCTTTTAAAGCGTCGTGTCTTCCTTTTTTAAAATTATAGCCCCACAGATCCCGGCATCCACATTAACTGAGTCATAACTCAAATATGAGTGGTTGGGGTTGCCTGCGTCTGTGACTGCTTCTAGTCTGAACAGCAGATGCTTGCTAAATTGCTTATCCTAAGGCTTCCTAGGTCACTCACCGGAAAGGGGTCTCTTCCCGTGCCCCTCCGAGGATGCACAGGGCTTTACAAAGTCCATTCATTCTTAAGCAAGGTAAACCTTATATACACTGTATAAGTGCATAAGACATGAAGGAAGACCTGGTCTCCTGAAAATGGCGACCACACTCGAGCCTTTGGGTCATGTCTCCTAGCTCCCGGTAAGGATGCTGAGTAGGCTTCCGGCTGGGCAGGGGGTTGGGGGGTGAGGGGTGTGCTTGAACAACGACAGCCGTTCTCTGCTTGCTGACAGCCTGTGCTGCCCACCCTGTACCACTGCAGTGCCCTCTGTGCTGTCTAGCTATATTCGGAACGAGGAACGCACAAAGAAGCAGACCACGTACGAGTGCGACTACGGGAAAGCCTGCCTGGACTTCTTGACAATCTTAGACTCATTCACGCCCTCCCAAGTCCACGACTACCTGCAAAGTGTTTCCTACAAAGGTAAGAGGTCACCACTTCATACGTTCATCAGGATAGCGAATGCCTTTCTGAATATGCTGTTCCTATTGCTAATAAGCTGTTCGTAGCAGCTGGAGTCAAATAGAAAAACAAGAAAACAAACAAAACCCCAAAAGACAAAGACTACTTTGAAAAAAAAAATCCCATAGTGCCATGCAAATCTCAACGTGTTGAAAACTTACTTTCCTAAAAGGCACGCCAGAGACTCCATTTCTGCTCGTTCACATAGCTCTAAATGTTAGGTGTCTCCTCTCGCTTGGCCAGTGGTTGAGCTGTGTGTGCTGGGATGGCTTCCCGTTTCTCTAACAAAAGTTGGCTTTTGTGCTGTTGAGGAGTTTTGTTTATTCTTTATTTCCTGTCTGGCTGTACGTTTTTTAGTGTTAGGCTGTTCACACACAAGGATCCCTGTAGTTCACACCCACTCACACACGGGGTGGAGTGTAACGGGCTGATCGGGAGCACCTTTGGGATGTGCGGTCATCTGAGAAAGTCAACAAGAGAACAAACAAGCCTGAGGAGGGAAAAGCAGTCTTTCCCAGAGCTGCCTGTCAGCAGCCTGTGTGTGTGTGTGTGTGTGTGTGTGTGTGTGTGTGTGTGTGTGTGTGTGTGTGTTCACAACCCAGCGTAAGTGCCAGCATCCACATAAAGTGAATTTCTGTGCACAGATGTGCTGTGACCGCTGCAGAACACTCTAGCTTCAAGAAGGAAGTAAGAGAAGCATAGGAAGAAGGTCTAATATTTTCGTGCTCCCTAAGATGGCTCCTGGACACTGCACAAGGTGGTGTGTGAGCACCAGCAATGTCCTTTTCTGTGCCCAGGCTTGTGCTCCCAGTTGCTCAGCGGCTCCTCAGCTGCTCTCTTCCTTCCACCTTACCCTTCTCTGTATCCCATCAGGCCCCAGTCACCGCTCCTCATCCGTCCCCATCTCCTCTGCCACAGAGCTGACTCTAAAACGAATTCCACCCCTACCCTGCTACTGAGGTCTCCTGCTCCAAACAAGACTGAAGCCCCTACTGTGCGCTTGCACGTGGAAGCCGGAGGAGGCCATCGTCACTGGGTGTCTAAATTTTCACTTTCCTTCTTGCTCTTCTTCAATCTTGAATCAGAAGCTCAGCATTTGGCTGGGTTGGCTGACTGGCAAGCTCCTTGGGGGCCACTTATCTCTGCTTCCCAGTGCTGGGATTGTAGGCACTTGAAACCATGCCTGGCTTTTTTATATGGGCAATAGGAATTCAAACTCAGGTTCCTATGTTTGCAGACAAAGTATGTGGTTTTACCCACTGAGCCACTGCTTTAGCCCTTTATACTCCTTAAGACTGGAAAACACCCTACACACACACACACACACACACGCGCGCGCGCGCGTGCTCACTCACAAACACGCATGCACACATGTATGCACACACATGTACATATGAACACACACTCAAGCTCACAAACACACAGGCACACATGCACACACAAGCATGAACGTGCACACACACTTAAGAACACACACATCCCAAGAAGGAGAAACAAGTGCCTGGATGTTGGGTGTTGGGGCCAAGCAGCTGCTTTGCCTCCTAAGGAAGCAGAAGTCTGTTTCCTTCTGGGACCCTCATTCCTTTCAACAGATGCCTCGGGGCCAGGCTGTCTCTTCAGGAAGAACCAAGAGGCTGCCAGAAGCCTGCTACTTGAAAGTTCCTGAAGATGCAGCAGAAGCCAGAGACCCACCAGCAGAGCCAGGCTGCCTGCCTGTTCTCTTCACCAGTTTTGGTACAAAATGTGTAAAATCACCCTCTGCGTTTGCAAGGGCTCATTGGACCTTTAGGAGCCGAGTCCCTTGGCCCCACAGAAGGAGTCATTTTGCTTCCTGCAGAAGCAGCTGACATCTTCCCAGGGACCAAAGATTGGTCATACCAGATGCAGCCATCACACTAGACACAGTCTGGTTTCCTACGCTCTGTACGTGAGCAATCTTGGCCTTGATCCCCAAGACTAAAAGCCAGAGACTCCTCTGCTAACTGCTGTTAACTTGACACCTGTTCTCGCCAGGGAAGATGAACTCTCTAGTCAGTGAGATTTATCTAGCCAGTCTGGATCACTTCTTCCAGATGCCCCAGCAAACCAACAGTTTCTTCTTGGTGCCCCAGGGATGCACTGGAGGGCAGGTACCAGAAGGCACATGACCCAGAGCTTTTCTGGACTACGGAAGAAGCCACTCTGTCCTCCCTGCTTTGATGCCCTCATCCATGAGTTCAGCTGTGGGGGAGGGGGCAACTGGCAAGCAGGAGGTTCCCTTAAAGCTTTTAAGCAGCCAACCTCTTGTCATCTCCTAATGTCAGGGATGATAGGAGTGCCTGTCAGCTGTGGACGATGTCAGAAGCATTTCCACAGCTGGGGGACGCGGGGGGGGGGGGGGGGGTGTTCAGCTGGCTTTCAGACCAAAGAGACCCGAGATGTCTCAGACTCAGTTGTTACTGGCTTCACTTTGGATTATCTTGCATAAGTAGCTTTTGAGGAATAGACCAGAGCTGTGATATTTTGATGGAAAGAGAAAGACAGGGAGGGAGGGAGGGAGGGAGGGAGGGAGGGAGGGAGGGAGGAAGGAGAGGAGAGGAGAGGAATGAGAAAAGAGAGACAAAGAGGGGAGGGGAGAGGAGAGACATTAGTCTTCCCACCTAAGTAACACTCCAGTCAGGGTGAAGAGCAAGCAGGCTGAGGAAGGGAGAGGGGGAAGGGGGACTGTGAACTGAAGCCTAGAAAGGCGCTGAGAGCCGGCCTCAGTGTCCATGAACTCTCTGTTGGCACCGTTTGGTACAAACATCTCTAAGTGAAATCTGAAACCCTTGGAGCACTCAGGGGACCACAAGTGAAAAATTCCACACCTTACTTCACACCAAGAGTCACAGTCAAAGCACAGGCATGAAGAAAATGTTGAGCGCGATTATCCCTGGCTGGTGGATACCCCGTGGATTCAAAAGGGAAGCGAGTTCTGTGTTTGGACTTGGATCCAATCTCCTAGAGACCTCACCATGTATGTGCCCATATTCCCAAACCCAAGAGACTTTATTTGAAATGTGTTGAGTTCTGAGCCTTTTGGGATAAGGATGCTTAAGGATGCCACATTGAGTTTGTTTCTATCTCAAGGTGCTTGAGACTGAGTCCTTAGTGTATTCTATGTTCAGAATTCATTTTGTCCCTGAGTTTTATTCAGGAGCTGAGGGCTCATGCATATGCTATCTGCTGGTAAACTCTCATCTACCCACTCTTCTCCCACTTGAGTGATAGAATTATCTTGAGCCTGGTTTTCTGCATGTATTTTCAAGCTATGACCCCTTATTTTTCCAACATAAAATTCACAATGTATTTCTCCCAAGGCTGTATTTCAGAATGCATAGATTGGGGCTGGAAGGATACCCAGTGGTTGAGAGCACTGGCTGCTCTTCAGAGGATCTGGGTTAAATTCCCAGCATCCATCTAGCAGCTCCAAAGCATCTATAACTCCAGTTCCAGGGGATCTGACATCCTATTCTGATCTCTATGGGTACTGCCATGCATGTGGTGCACAGACACACATGCAGGGAGAACACCCATAAACATAAATTTATTTTTAAAAGAATGCATGTCTTTACCCACTCGGCAAACTTCATTGATTGTATGTCTATCATGCTAACTTAATACAAATAGAAATAAAAACAAACCCATCCTATCAAGGAAATCCCTGTCCAGTGTTGAAGACAGTGATGTCTTCAACATAAGGACACACAGCATCATTGAAGCATAAGGACACACGGCATCATTGAAGAACTCTTTGATTCTAGGGAGCACCTGTGTGAGGTGCTGTTAGACCTAGATCCAAAGCAGGTGAGAGATGGGTTCTCTGGCCAATGTGGTCCTTATATCAAGAAGTGACAGGGCTGCTCCAGCAGAGGGAATGGCATAAAGTCCAAAGGACACAAATCGGAACAACAGAAACAATATTAGTACAAAGGGGGAGTAATTAGATTGCTATCTATGGTAGGAGCTGCATGGTCCAATGATGGCTATCTGGAGACATGGAAAGCAAGATGGCTGCCCAAGCTAGGAAGTTCATCACTCCCAATCAGGAACCACATTAAGCCCAGACATTCTTTGGAGAATCTTGGACTCCATGGAGGCCAAGTAGGTCAGCACAACATGGCTGCAGCAGACACACACACACACACACACACACACACACACCCCGTATCAGCTCAGGCTGAGGTATTTACCTGCAGGATATTTTTTCTTTGGATTTCTTTTATCCAAGTCATCCTTCGAAAGTGCCGCCCACATTGAGGCACCACCCTTACTCGCCTTTCCATGAGCTGATTGATCATCTCTGGAAGCACCCCAACAAACTTACAGCCATGTTCCAGTAGTCCTAGGCATAGCTGAATCCAGTCAAGTTGTCAGTCAGGATCAAGCACCATAGCATAGCCAAGAGCAGCCGGAGAACAGCTGGTGACCTTTTGAGCAGCTTGTCTGCTGTTTGATGGACACTGGGCCATCTCTTTCGGCTAATAGGTTCTCGGCTTGACTTACCATCTGCATGTCTACATTATGAGAAGGACACTTACTGCTTCTTATTCAGTATAAACTTCAGAACTACTACAAGCGGAATGAGGAACAGGCGGGTGACCGCAGTTGGTGATGACACCGAGCAGTCAGAACTCCTACGTTGCAAGGGAATATTAAGTAGTGGAATCACTCTGGGAAAAGCTCCGAAGGCCCCTTACAAAGTTAAATATATGCTATGTCACAACTTAGAAATTTCATTTCTGGATATAGGCCCTCGGGAAAAGAAGGTGTACAGCCATGAAAGAACTTGTATAAAAATATTTAAACAAGTTCATTCTTAATATCCCAGAACTGGAAATGGTCTCTGTACTGGCTGGTTTTGTGTGAACTTGACATAAGCTGGAGTTATCACAGAGAAAGGAGCCTCTCTTGAGGAAATGCCTCCATGAGATCCAACTATAAGGCAGTTTCTCACTTAGTGATGAAGAGGGGAGGGCCCATTGTGGGTGGTGCCATCCTGGTGGTCCTGGGTTCTACAAGAAAGCAGGCTGAACAAGCCAGGGGAAGCAAGCCAGTAAGTAACATCCCTCCATGGCCTCTGCATCAGCTCCTGCTTCCTGACCTGCTTGAATTCCAGTCCTGACTTCCTTTAGTGATGAACAGCAATGTGGAAATGTAAGCTGAATAAACCCTTTCCTCCCCAACTTGCTTCTTGGTCATGACATTTTGTGCAGGAATAGAAACTGCGACTAAGACAGTCCCCATTCCTATCATTGGGAAAATGGATGAAGTGTGATGTTTTCACATCTGGCAGTAAAAGGGAGCTCACCCCTGATGCCCAAACTCAAAAGATGCCAAACAAAAAAAATCCAAACTTTAAAGATGAACCTCTGTGTGGTTAAATTCATTTGAAGGTTCATAGCAGGCAAATTTCATCCCTGGTGAAAGAAACCAGACCAGAGGCTGCCTTGGGCCAACAGCATTGGCTGAGAAGCATCCAGAAGGGCCTTCTCGGTGCTGGGATTAAACTTGTCTCCCAATGGGTGTGACTCGCCTGTGTATGAAAGTCAACTGACACACATTGCACCTAAGGTCAGTGTGTTTGATTCTGTGGGAGGCACAGCTGAGTTTTAAAGGGGAAGGCTGGGATCAAGGGAGGTACAAGGCAGAGAAGGAATCACTCAAATGTAACAATAGAGAACACAGAATACCCACTTACACACTGTTGAAAAAGACTTACTGGGGTATCACACAAAGAACCAAGCACAAAGCAAAAGTAGCCTGGCAAGCCGATTGGTTTTGTAAAAAGTGGAGGCCATGACCCAAACCAGCAAGGCCAAGCTGGCCTCTGTCTCTCATTCCCTACTACAAGGGGAACCTGGCAGTTCCTCCATGGCCGTGGTTCAAGCTCACACCCCACTCCTGATTGGAAAAGGGGCAAGAAGGAAAGGAAGGGAGGTGTGAGCTGCTCCTGGCCATCAAATTCTGGGAAATCAGCAGGAGGGCTTCCCCATAAACTAAGTTTTACCAGGTAGGGCAATTAAAAATTTAGAATTCTGGGCTGGAGAGATGATAGCTCAGCCAATAAGAGCATTGGTGGTTCTTTCAGAGGTCCTGAGTTCAATTCCCAGCAACCACATGGTGGCTTAAAACCATCTGTAATGGGATCTGATGCTCTTCTCTGGCATGTAGGTGTACATATACATATGAAAGCACTCATATACTTTAAATAAACTAATTAATCAAAAAATTTGAATTCTTTTGCATAAAAGTTAAGGTGGAAGAAATTTATTGTATGTTGGTCCTTGGTAGGCTAGTTATGTTTGATAGAAATAACTTTTCTTCACCCCCCCCCCCCCCCCACACACACACAGAGCCTTGATCTACCAGCTTCTGCTGGCATTTGTGACATTGAGCAAGAGGACGAATGCCTGATGACAGTTCTGGGAATTCAGAGTTTGACAGTCCCACTCTATATGAATGTTATCAAGATTGGACAGCTACGGCTGTTCAGAATCACACAGGACTCTGCTTCACAGATGAGGAGCTAGAGGCCGGACTGAAGAGCTTCCCAAAAGTACACAGTTACAGCTCAAGAGGGCAAAGCCTACCGATGCTGGCTGGGAAGAAAACAGCCCTGATGTCTGTCTACAAAGTTCAGGGCAGGTCCCAGTTTTCCTCATCACTGTAGAATACTGTGCACTCGATAAAGGTGGTTGCTATTTAATTAACATCACACATTAATATGTGACATCACACACAGAGTATGCTTAGTCTTTCACACGAAGCAAGGTAAGTACTTGGATCTGCATCCAGAGACGAGAGACAAAGACTCGAGGGGCATTGAGGGAGGTGGCAGTGCATGCCTTTAATCCCTGCACTTGGAAGGCAGAGGCGGGCAGATCTCTATGAGTTCAAGGCCAGCCTGGTCTACAGAGGGAGTTTGGACAGCCAGATATTTGCTTCCTCCTAGGATTTGGCTGATTCATAATGAAATATGAAACCTCTACTCTTTTTCATTTGCAGACCGACAAATTCTTGAGCGCTTTATCCATTCTCACTGTGACATTGAGGCAAAGCCTAATAAGAGAGAAAAACAAAGTCACAGAAAGAGACCCTGAGACCGGTGGACAGATGGAGCTCTGGTTGTTTTCTGATAATCAAGAAAAAAATGAGTGAAATTTCTCCAAATATATTGTGCTAGTATGGACATGTATGTTCTGTGTTGCTAAAATGGAAGGATTTAAAGTTCCAATTTCCCCCATGACATACCTTTAGCTGTGTCCCCAAGGTTTGGATGTCACGACTTTTTTTTCTTCTTTTATTTTTATAGCTTTTGGTTTCAATCTTGAGTTCCTCCTCAGAGAAATTTCAACTTCCCAATAAATGAAAAGATTTTTAAAGACATTTCCATTGTTGATTTTTGTTTTTGAATGCTAGAAAAAAAAAACAGTCTTTGGGGAATTCCTCATAGCTTCCCTGTATGTGGCTAATCCAGTGTATGATTAATTTTTACTTTACAAGAATATATGAGAAAAAATCACTTATGTGCTTCCAAAGTCCTTCTTATTGTTGCCTTAACTGTATTCTTGAACTATCAAGTTTTGAAGAAAATATTTTAAGACATCAAACAATAAACAGTCTTGATAATCTCCTCCTTACATATTTGGAAATTATTTTCATTTTTAAAAATTACTTTTTATTATACATGTATAATATGTATACATGTATGCCTCTGGGTATAGAGTGCTCATATACAAGCAGTGCCCTGGAAGCCAGAAGAGGGCTCTGATCCCCTGGAACTAGAATTACAGGCGCTTGTTAGCTACCACGTGGGTGCTGGGAACAGAACCAGGGTCCTCTTGAAAGAGCAGCCAGTGCTTCTAACTGCAGAGCCATCTCTCCAGCCCACGCTGCTTTATTTCTGACCACTGGATTATGTAAAGACTATCTGCTGACTAACTTTCTCGTTACACTGTCCTTTTTAAAACTTGATAATTGCGTTCGGGTTAAATTGCATTTGAATCACAATTAACATCGTACTGATGTTTCTTCTTTTTTTTTTTTTTTTCTTTGCTTCTACTCAGTGAGTTCCCCTGCCACACACTCCTCCCTGCCTCAATTTCAAGTCTGTTTTCTTCCCCTTTTTAAGTTTTATGTCTGTGGGTGTTCTGTCTAAACATATGTGACCATGCGCATGCTTGATAGCCTGGGAGGTCAGAAGAGGGCAACAGATCTTCGGAGACTGGAGTTACAGATGGCTGTGAGCCACCATGTGGGCCCTGAGAATTGAACCCAGGATGTCTGCAAGAGCAGGCAGTGTTCTAACCATTGAGCCATCTCTAAAGCTCTCAGTCTGTGTTTGTGTCTCTCTTTCAATGCCTTTTGCCTGGTTTTTACCTCATATAACAGGGCAGACAGTGTGCTCTGATGATGTTTACTCAACCGCACCATGATGGTGAGCCACCTGGTTTGGGGGTTTCCTGTACCACGATTGCTGTTTGCCAGCCCTCCTCTTCCATTTTCCCAATTTTCTCTACCTCTTAAGCATGCAATTTTCATTCTCACTCTTGATCACACACTGTTATTACTAAATTTAAGTTCCTCCCCCCCAGATGTGTATGTAAATGGCACAGTCCCTATATTCTCTCCCCCAGATGTGTATGTAAATGGCACAATCCCTATATTCTCAGTGCCTTGTCTGTTTACTCAGGAAGTTTATTTTGCCTTTGTCTACTGAGGAAAAATAAAAACCATTTTATTTTCTCATTTCATGTTTTGCTTCTAATTCCATTCCCTGCGCACACAGCAGGAGCTCACTCCAGTTTGGATGCTTAGATCATTTAGAGTTTGTTTTATTAGAGATTCCCTCCCTTTTTAAAATTAGAGTCATAGACATGCTATGGATTGTCAATAGCTTATTAATACAGTCCATTATACAGAGCTGCTTCCTATATACCCTTACTTCTCTGCACCACCACCTCCATGCTCTGACTTACACTCAGTCCGTGAGAAAACCTCCCATTAAGAGCAGGGCTCCAAATCCTTACTTGTTCAAGCAATCGTAGAACTCTCTACATAGAGCAGGCTGACCTCAGACTCACAGAGATCCGCCAGCCTCTGCTTCTGGAGTGGGAGAGTAATTTGGAGGCTTTTCTATTGCTCCCAGAGACACGGAGACCTGATATGTTTACTTAAAGCTTTAGGTGCTAAGCTAACCAGCACTACTTCCCAGCCACGTGTCCCACTGCCTGACATCTTGGTCTTACCCTGGTCGCCTCCTTCATCTGTGTCCTCATGATGACTCTGGTGATCTGTTCCAGGTGAACGTCTTATGGTGAGTCCCTCATTTTCTGGTCCTAGATCCCCTCATTGAGATGAGAAGTCGTGTCTTAGTCTCTCCTGCCCAGCTATTGGCTAATCAGCACTTTATTAACCAACCAGAGCTGATGGAAGACAGTTTTTTTACACAACATTGAGACAAGAATGCTTGACAGTGGCAGTGTCTGGACTGCCACCACATCTCTGGTCACAGTAACCAGCCTCTGACTACACAGTGCACAATACCATCCCCCAACACTGGAGTGCTGGGACTAAAGGCACATGCTGACCATGCCCAGTTCATATTTTAATGTGAATATTTCCTTTTTCCCTCTCTCTGATTCTTTTGGTTAATCCATCTGGTTATTATTTTTTTTGGCTATATCATCTTCACTTTCACTATCAATTTCTTGTTTGTATTGCTTGCTACAGTTTTTCTTGTAGCATCTAGAATTAGTGAGACTTTGTACCAAATACCATTGCCCCAAAAGAATTCGCAGGTCTTCTATATCCATGCTCCCAATTCCTCCCTCCTTGCCCTTTTGCTAATGTGATGTTTATTTTATTTTTACATGTGATATAAATACATGTTTCTGTGAATTTTAGACAGACATCTTTAATCTAAATTAGCTATTTACAGCTCTTACAGTTATCATCCATCCAGCCCTTTTCCTTTCCTGTACATCTGATTTTGTCTGGTGCCACATTCCTCTCTCTGAAGAACTTGTTTCTACCATTTGTATAGTTCTCCCTGGAAGCCCCTTCCTGTGCAGGTATTAACCTTGTCAGGAGACGGAGTGAGTTTAAGGTTAGTTGTCAGAGTGGCCATCAAAGCACCAGAGGCCTCCAACGTTTCTCTTTCACTTTGTGTTTGCCTAAAAATACCATGTCTCCTTTGTTCACAAAAGGTAGTTCTTCCAGCCACAGGATTCTCTCCCAGCAGGCTTTGGTTCTTTCAGCCACCGATGGCTGGTGTCAGTTCCCAAAATGTCTCTGTTTTCTCTTGTTACCCTTGTAAGTTTCCATCTTTTGTTTTCAATATTTTGAATATGCTATAAAATGGTTTCTTTCTTTCTTTCTTTCTTTCTTTCTTTCTTTCTTTTTCTTTTTTTTTTTTTTTTGCCTCTATGGTCAGCTTTGATATGTACCCTGCTTATTGTTCTCTGAGCATCCTAAAATGATGGTTGACAGCTGTTATTAGCTTTGGAAAGTTCTCAGTCATTGTGGTTTTTAAATATGTCTTCCACTCAGTTCCAGTTACTCTCATTTGATACTGTTACACAATTCTACAGTGTTTCTTTTTCTTTCCCTGATTGTTTTTGCCTTTTATACTTCAGTTAGGCTGACTTTTATCAAAGCATCTATTGAAAGTGTCATCCATTGACTGTCTACCCCGGTCACTAGCTCTTTTCTCATCTGAATCAAGTCTACTACTCAGCCTCCAAAAGGGTTCATTTCTGTTGCTATGTTTCCATGACGAACATTTCGCTGTCTGCCTTTCTGTGGATTCCAGCTATACTGAAACACACTTGGTATTACATGCTGTCCATGTTTCCATTGGAGACTTTAGCATTTTAATCAGTTCATTAAAAATTTAACATCTGGGGCTTAAGAGATGCAAGCAGCATTTGATAGCACGCTCGGCTCCTGAAGAGGCACCTGTAACTCCTGTTCCAGAGATCCAACTCCCTCTTCTGGCCTTCTTAGGCACTGCACGCATGTGGTGCACAGACACACCGGCAAGCAAAACAGTCAGGCGAAATAAAGAAAAAAAAAAAGTCCTTAAGAATTAAAAGTCATATTTGAATAACCGCGCCACGTCTGTCTGCCTCCATGGGTGGCTTTGGGTTTATATTCTGTTTCCAGTCACATCCACAGCTAGCTTCGTTCACACAGGCAAGGTGCTGTGAACAGCGCCCTCAAACCACATGGTTTTCTTACCCTCCACATAATGAAACACATGCAGACCAAATCCTTCATCTAAAGGTTCAGAACCGGTGCCTGGAACCCCACTGCTGAGTCCTGAGTCAAGCAGCGGGTGCCCCTGGCGCCTTCCTAGCGCGGAACGGGAGGAAGCTGCTCACTCTCACCCCAGCAATTCCTTACATCTTGGGAAACGGCTTCAGTGTTGTTCCAACAGCCTTCTGGCCTTGCAAAACCTCGGTGGAAAGCCAAACTCGGAGTCCTTGTTATCCCTTTCACAGACAAAGGACAAGGGTTTTGCTTCGGGTTTCCGCAAGTGCAAGGGTTTCACCACCGCAGTCCTCCCTGCTGGTTTGCAGGCCACCGCTGCCTGTCTTCTTTCACAGACACCTTCCTTCCCAACCCAAGGGCTGATGGGATTTACTGGCCCCTACCCAGTGTGTGTGTGTGGGGGGGGGGGGGGGGGGGAGGGGAGATGTGTCAATCATCGCTGGGACACTTTACCTTAAGAATCCAGGAAGTCATTTCTCGATTCCTGGAAGAATCCTTGCCTTCCTTTTTGGCTCAGCAAACAAGAAAAATTCCAAGTCCTTAATGAGGGGGAAAGCCAAGAAAGGCTTTATTCGCTCCATCACACATTAGATTGAGGCAAAGCACAGTTAAAGTCAGGGTTCCCAAACAGAAGTCTGGAGGAATCAGGGAGAGAGGCCAGCTTTTCCTGGTGTCTATGGAGTTGAAGTAGTCAAAGGGGTGCCAAGCAATTACCACCCCAAGCCACTCTCGTCCTTCTTGAACTCTGTTGATGACTAGTTTGATCACACTTCTCCAGTGACCGCCTTTTCTCATCGCCGATCACAAGGTGGTGCGGGAACCCAGGCTGGTCTGCCAAATGCCTGCTGATGGAATTGAATAAAATGAATTTAGTTTCTTTTGCTCCAGGAAAGGGTGGTAGGTAGCATGCTGATACCCAGTTGAACTGAATGTGTGCTTAGCATCTTTTTCCGTGCTGTGACACCCAGACACTGCGCCCCTGCTTCCCCTGCTCTCCGGCTCTGCAAAGGGCAGCCAGAGCCTGCTTCCTGGGGCCTTAGACAAAAAACCAGAAGCCCTCATCCGTGTTCACAGTCTCCGTTGCCAGAAGAGAAAGTGCTGAGTTTTTACGTGCACTAACTTTTGTAGTGTAGGATGACAGAGGCTGGGATCATTTTTCCCCACCTAAGAATGAGGGTATTAGGAGCGGTTGGCATCAAAAGTGGAGCTGAGGGGCTGGAGAGATGGCTCAGTGGTTAAGAGCACCGTCTGCTCTTCCGAAGGTCCTGAGTTCAAATCCCAGCAACCACATGGTGGCTCTCAACCATCCATAGTGAGATCTGATGCCCTCTTCTGGTGCATCTGAAGATAGCTACAGTGTACTTAGATATAATAATAAATAAATCTTGAAAAAATAAAAGTGGAGCCGAGTGGGTAGTGATTGTTCTTTGTCTTGAGCTATTGAGAATGCTACTATAACCAACCTCCCTATACACCGGCCCTTGTAAATAGCCCCAGGGATATACCAAGGTGAGACACCAGCCAGTTGGTGTTGGGTGAGGGCTTGGCTGCTGACACATACCTTGACATCGTATATGGCTGAAGGTTCCCTGTTCCCTTGGGCCTGTTTTTATAAAGACTCTAAAGCCATTTGTAATTACCTCTCAAAGACCCCAGCCACTGACCCCAGCACCTGGGGTAAAGATTTCATCGAAGGAAGGGAGCACACACTTTCAGATGGGAGCACTCGCTTGGGGCACTCACCTAGCAGTAGATGTTGTTTAGGTAGTGACTGGCTTGGGCGGGGGGGGCTTTTTCTTTTTCCCCTTTAAAAGAAAAAATCAAACTCTATAAGAAGTGAGGGCCATGGGAGAGTTTTAGATCTTTTTTTATGCAGAATACATTTCCCCGGGGCTGCAGCTATAAACCAAAACCAAAACCAAAAAAAAAAAAAAACCAAAAAAAAAAAAAAAAAAAAAAAAAAAAAACAAACTAAACCAAAACTAAACAAAACAAAAAACAAAAACCTGAAGGCAACCAAGTGCCAAGTGTTACTCCTTGAACAATTGAATTATACTCCTCATATAGCGAAACAAACTATGGAGCATTCTCACTGCGAAAAGATTGTCAATTATTTTTGCTTAGTGCTGGAAATAAAATACCACTCTAGCTCAGAAAAAATAAATAAATAAACCATGCAAATGAATTAAGATTTTAATTATTTGTGATTTTTTTAAAGATTACATCATTTCACACTTCCTTTTCCTTCCTCTAACCCCTCCTTGATCTTTTTCAATTTTTTAAATTGAAAACCATTTTTACGCTTAGCTATATTTTGATTCTCCCCTCCCCCAGACGGTATTCAGAGCCTCCTCTTCTCTCTCTCCACCCAACTTTAAGCTCTTTCTCAAAATACAACCCCCTCCAAATACACAATACAACAAACTCTAGAAAGCAAAATACAATAACACCCAAAAAGGAAAACAGCACCACTACCAACAAAAGCACACACACAAGAGTCACACCAAATTGTCACCAAGTAATGGCCATTATTTATAATCAGAACAAATGACAATTTTGTTGTTAACCTTCATCCTAGTATCTAAGTTTATATTCTTTCTTCCTTTGTGGCTAAGTTTATATCCTTTCTTTCTTTTCTTTTAAACAGATTTATTTATTATATATGAGTACACTGTTCTGTCTTCAGACACACCAGAAGAGGGCATCTGATCCCATTACAGATGATTGGGAGGCACTGAGAATTGAACTCAGGTGCTCTGGAAGAGCAGTCAGTGCTCTTAACCACTGAGCCATCTCTCCAGACCTCTTCTTTCCTTCCTTCCTTCCTTCCTTCCTTCCTTCCTTCCTTCCTTCCTTCCTTCCTTCCTTCCCTCCTTCCCTCCCTCCCTCCCTCCCTCCCTCCCTCCCTCCTTTCCTTCCGTCCTTCCTTCCTATCTCCCCCATTATTTGGCAATTAATTTAGGTCACCTCCACATATGTATGCACTGTAGGAGGTTTCTATTGTATTAAGGTTTTATACTAACTCTCAAATGCCCTTTAATTTTAGATGTCTCTCCCATATACTTTCCCACTCCCCCTGCCCTCTCCCCATCCCTACTGGTTTGATCCTCTCATTCCAGACCCCACTCCCATCCATCCATAAATATCAGTTCTATTTCCATTTCCTAATGAGACCTAACTGTTGTTCCCTCTAGTCCGTCACTCTACACATACCTTCTGTGGTTGATTATCATTGACTTCACAGCTAATATCCACATATAAGTGAATACATAGCATGTTTGTCTTTCTGGGTTTGATTTGCATTTCCCTGATGGCTAAAGATGATGAACATTTACGTGTTTCTCAGCCATTTGAGTTTCCTCTTTGGGGAATTCTGTTTAGATCTGTACCCCATTTTTAAAACTAGGTTGTTTGTTTTCTTGATGTCTTAGGGTTTCTATTGCTTTGAAGAGATACCATGACCAAGGCAACTCTTATAAAGGAAAACCTGTAAATGGGGCTGGCTTAAAGTTTCAGAGGTTCAGTCCATTATCATCATGGTGGGAGCATGGCAGCATGCAAGCAGACATGGTGCTAGAGAAGGAGCTGAGAGTTCTACATCTTGATCCAAAGGCTGCAGAAGGGGACTGTGTGTCACATTGGGCATAGCTTGAGCATAGGAAACCTCAAAGCCCGCCCCCACAATGACATACTTCCTCCAACAAGGCCTTGGCTGAGTTAACCCAATGGTTCCCATATTATGCAGCTGTGAGAACAAGCTGCCTGGAGACCTCAAATCTGCTCTAAGGAGACGGAGTAAAAATAGTTGGACCTAAAGTAGCCCCTGAACCCCCGGAGACAACCGCTAACCTTATGATAAGCCTGCCTGTGTGCTGACTGATACCTTCTGTGCTGTGACAGTTGACGACTGCCCTGGTGACCGCTGGAAAGAACCTTAACTAGAGCGTAAAGGGGAGGCAGTGCCTGGATTCCCCCAACTCTGCATAACTTCCAGAAAAGACACGAGCATTTATTTTTTTCTGGGATTAGTCTGTCCTCCTGCCTCATTGATACTTGTATTCCACCGCCCTCCCCGGGCTCTCAAGGGTTAAGAAGCTGTTTTTTTTTTTTTTTTTTTTTTTTTTTTCAAGTTGGCCAAATATTATCAAAATCCCTTTCACAGCTCAACTGGTGCTCGAACTCATGGAAAAAAAGGATTCCCGCTGGGTTCTCTCTCCAGTCTACAGCTTTTCTCCTAGGTCATCAAACAAGTGTCTCCCCACAGACACCTGCGGTGTCTCCTCGGCTCTGCTTGCTCAAAAATCAGGCTCTCTGAGCAACTCAAAATGACAGCCGTCAGCGTGACACTCGTCCCTGTTTTCCATTGTTCCTGTCAATGTGGAAGCGACACTATTCCCATCTCTCTAGATGCCCAAGCAGGTACTGAGACCGGGGATGACAGAGGACGGTAAGCCTTTTGTCTTTATATTTTCATCAAGCTTTGGAACTGAAACAACCCTAGGGTGTCCCTCTGTGATTTCTCTGGACTCATGAAGCCAAACTGTAGGTGAACCTGTTTCCGCGCGTCTCCCTGTGTTTGCTCATTTTTTTTTTCTTAGTTGAGAGGAAGAACCTGCTTTTCAAGAATCCATCGTGAAGTGATTTCTATTGTTTTCAGCTTTTAAATTTTAATTATAAATTTTTATATAAATAATACGTATACACTGACATGTAATATAAAATGAAAATAAGTAATTATATATAAATGAAGATTTAATTGAAACTACATACATGTACAGGCCCATAAAATAAATAACATTCCTCTGGAAATGTATGGGATCCATATGAGGAAGCTTCCTGAAACTCACTCAGATTCACAAAGCTGGACTTGAAGAATCTCGAGGCCACAAGTGGTCTTAGGCAGAAAGAATAGAGATCAGACATGCCAGAGCTTCCTAAACTGACCTAGACATTTCAACACATATAGAATTTCCAATGATAGCCATTGCACGGGTGCTGCATGTATATATGCACATGGTTTAAAGTGAAAGAAATTTAAAACTGGTTTGGAAAGAATGCAGATCTGGAAGATCAGAGGGTTTGTGATGGAAGGGTGAATGCACAGAATAGCATCCCCCTCACAAATACTCAAATACATCAAAAGTCATTGAAAACTGTGTTATAGATGCAAGGGGAGATGAGCAGGTTAATAGAATAATGGAACAAACAACAATCTCCAGAAAAAATTAATTGTGTGTATATATTATATATATGTTATATATATATATATATATATATATATATATATATATATATATGAAAACTCAATCTATAATATAGGTACCAATAAAAAGCTCCACAGAAACTGGCTTATTGAATAAACAATCCCAAAGTTAACCTTTGCAGGGAAAAGACACACTTATACATTACTTGTCAATAAAAATGAACACCAGATAGATGAACCATAATATATGATAAATATATTTATTATTTACATTGATATAATAAATTTCAATTCCCCCAACATACTGTTTTATTAATTATTTTTTGAATTTCATACAATAAACCCAGATCACACTCACTTCCCATTCCTCCAGGTCCACCCTCCCACCCTTGTACCCCCTCTAATCCCCCTAAAAAAAAAAAAACAGAAAAAATGTTACATTTGTATTGACCATATCCACATTGGATCCTGGTCAAACTTCCCAGCGGCCAGCCTGTTAAACAAAACTGGGTCCTTCCCCCACCCCACCCAACACCCGCCAGAAGCCAGCAACTGTGAAGAGCTCTACACTTCAACATCTTTATCAGAATTTTTAATGATTCTCTTCAATACTTCCATGTCTAGACTGTTTCTTGGAGAGTGGGGGAGAGGGGCAAGTTGACACAGAAGCCTTCAATTTCTCATTCTCTCTCTCTCTCTCTCTCTCTCTCTCTCTCTCTCTCTCTCTCTGTCTCTCTCTCTCTCTTTGGTTTTTCGAGACAAGGTTTCTCTGTATAGCCCTGGCTGTCCTGGAGCTCACTTTGTAGACCAGGCTGGCTTCGAACTCAGAAATCTGCCTGCCTCTCTCTCCCGAGTGGTGGGATTAAAGGCGTGCACCACCACACCCAGCTCAGTTTCTCATTCTTGAGAGTCTGCAGTCATAGAGATGCCTCCTTGCCCAGAGCAGACGATGGCTGCACCAGCCAACGTGGTTTCCTGCAGTAGCACAGATCACAGGAGATTTAAAAACAACCACTTTTCATGTCAGATTCCTTGTCTCTGCTCAGAGTCTGGGTGACCCTGCAGTTAGGCCTCTGTATAGCATCCTAACCCTGGTGCCAGCGACCCACGGGCAGCACCACCGTCCCCTGTTCTCCTGGTTCTCAGTAATGATGCGATCGTGTGTCCCACAACATCCGCATCCGGGCCTCCACACCACCATCTTTCTTTGTGTCAGTCTGTACAACTGTCCTCCAAACTGGACTGTCTGTCTGGAAGACAGTCTGGCAATATGTTCCTGATGCTTTTATTAATTTCCCTAATGAACTCCTCTTATACGTGGAAAGTTTACAATGAGAGCGTGTCGTTATTATTAGTCAAATCACCATATAACGTAAGAAAGTATTAAAAAAAGCTCTCTGTTCATCAAGCAGGGGCTGTTAGTGTGGCTTAAACAAGAATGTTCCCCATAGCTTGCAATACTGGAGGATTTGGGTCCCCAGTTGGTGCCACTGTTTGAGGTAGATTTGGGAAATGTGGCTTCGCTGGAGGAAGTATGTCATGGGGGCATTGCTTTGAAAGTTCAAATCCTCCAGTCACTTCCAGTTCTGTCTATCTGTCTGTGTCTGTCTGTATGTCTGTCTGTCTATCTCTGTGTCTCTGTGTTTGTCAGTCTGTCTGTCTCTGTCTGTCTGTCTTTCTGTGTGTACCTCTGTGTCTGTCTCTCTGTCTCTGTATCTGTCTGTCTGTCTGTATCTTTGTCTGTCTCTTTCTTTGTGTGTCTGTCTGTTTGTCTGTCTGTCTGTTTCTCTCTGTCTTCCTCTGTGTGTCTCTGTCTACCTGTTTGACTCTGTTTGTCTGTCTGTCTCAGTCTGTCTGTCTGTCTGTCTCTGTCTGTGTGTCTCTGTCTGTGTGTCTCTGTCTGTCTGCCCCCCCCCTCTCTCTCTCTCTGTGTGTGTGTGTGTGTGTGTGTGTGTGTGTGTGTGTGTGTGTGTGTGTGTGTGTGGCTGGCTGACCACACTCTTCTGCCATGCTTGCCTGCTGCTTCTTCTCAGCCATTATGGACCCTAGCCCTCTGGAACCATAATCCCAAATAAACACTCCTTCCTTCTGTAAGTTTCCTTGCTTGTGTTAACCACAGTAACAGAAAAGTAAACTCAGAAGGAAAAGCCGTGTGCCCATCTTTATCGACGTTCATGTAGAAACAGTCCAGCTATCTTGCTCCATGAAAAGGTAGGCTAGGAAATCTCATGAATACAAAATGCTAGTTGACAACTTCCCAGCCCGTACTGGTTACTATGGGGATGGGGGGAAGCAGAGTCGCCACACTGCTAGTTAGCTAATTTGCCAAACGTTATTTATAAATGGGATATCGCCACTTTCTAACCTACTTTCTTTCTGCTTGGCAATCTGTTCAGGATTACACTTTTATAAATTCACCCTAATGAGCTCTTTAAACAAATGGGGAAGCTATAAAACTAGTGTATTGCTATTGCTAATCAAAGCACCATTATAGAAACACACACATACACACACACACACACACACACACACACACACACACACGTGTACATGTCAGTAAATGCCCACGGTCCTCTTTCTAGCCAGAATGGAATGGGCTTTGGACAGAACATTCCTATGAGGCACAGGGGAAACACAGCTTTGGGGACAAGCCAGGCTAAACCTATACAGAAGGTTACCACAGCAAATGTGACCTTAATATCAGACTTCTGTACTGGATAAGAATTCATGTATAGGATCCAAGATTAGAGTGTGGAGAGAAAAGAGCCAGAGGGTCAGAACGGCTGCAGCTGCAGTGTCTTCTAGCTATGACAGGGAAGCTACACCAGTGAAATCACGATATGGTTGCTCAAACGGCCTCTGCATAACAATACCAGTTGACATGCCTATGTGGACCAAGCGGGGAGAATTACAAAGTGTCCTGCCACTCTGTGAAGAGCTACAGACAATCGATGGCTGCGGAGGGACAATATGCTTCCCCCAGGGATGAGGTCCCTCATGGGTCATCCAGTGGTCAGCCCTAAACACATGTACATATGACCAACATCATATTGAGGTGTGTGTGTGTGTAACAATAAGAAGTCATCAATTCTAGAGGGAGTAGAGAGAGAAAGGTGTGGAAATGATGTAAATACAGTACTTGTGTATGAAATTCTCAAAACTATTTAAAAATCAATCCAAAAAGATTAGTGTGGGCTGGAGAGATGGCTCAGAGGTTAAGAACACTGGCCGCTCTTCCAAAGGTCCTGAGTTCGATTCCCATCAACCACATGGTGGCTCGTATCTATCTATAATGAGATCTGGTGCCCTCTTCTGGCCTGCAGTAACATATGCAGTCAGAATGCTGTATACATAATAAATAAATCTTAAAAAAAAAAAAAAAGATTAGAGCGTCCCTACTCTTTCTATAGAAGTTTATGGGAGGCTATAGGTGAGGCAGCTGTGGAATAGTTCACAGGAGCCCACATTTAGGCCAGAGCTCAGCTAGCCCATCCGCAAACAGAAACAATCCTACCACACTGACTACAGAATCTGAATTCAGCCACTCTGGGTGTCTTTCTTCCTTTGTAGTGAGAATCACAACACTTTGGAATTATGATAAGTGTTTAGTAGATGAAGTCTTTGGAAACTGTTGGCAAACTGGAAGCCATCACTCACCCACCCTCTTGCTAGCTTGCTCATTTATTCAACTATGCCACACATACATAATTCTAGGCTCTGGGATTGCATAAGAGGTAATTCACACTCACAGAGCTTCTGTTACAAAGGGGGGAGACTCCACGACCTACTTAGAGCTGTATATCAACGTGAGGTACAGGAAAAACATACATATGTCGAAGATATACTCATAATGTGCTATTAACTATGCAATGGAGTGAGGATCCCTGGAAGAGAAATTAAAATCAACTAGGCTAAAGGGACAACTGTTCCCTTTAGGGTGTTGGAGTGGACTAAAATGGCACTGAGTTTGTCACTGGTGGGCGTTCCTGGCAGAGGAAATGGGTGGAAAGTCCTGCATGCCTCACTGCAAGTGAAGAAAGAAGCGCAGTAGCGGGGTTCGGACAGAAGGGGGCGCCTTTGAGGTCACAGTAAATTCTTCGGATTTTTCTTCCAATGAAATAAGAAGTATGGTGGTGGGGTTTTAAAGGTTTAACGCCATCCAACATCTGACTCGGTCACGTTTTCTCTGTCTGGTAGGGAAGTAGACAGCCATGGGGGAGGGGCATCAGAGGCTACCCCGCAGTGCACATGAGAAGAGGAGGGTTTGTCAGGCCCGAGATACTGGCAAAGCAGGAGAGAGGACTGGGGTGTGGTAGAGGTGAGGCCAATAGGACTTACTGGGGGACTCGCTTTATTTTTGTGAAAGAAAAAGGAGGTTGGGTGGTTCTAAAGGTTCTATCAGAAGCCACCTCAAGAAGGAAGTTTGAGCTTGGGAAGGTGGGGAAGGGGTAGGACTGGTAACCAGGGTTCAGTCTTGAATGGCAGACGGTCCTTTGTGTGTTATGGTCATACTGAGTATATCTGAACAAGGTGACAAAGCATGTTTATTGCCAGCGCTGTTCACTCCCTCGCATTCTCTCTCCCCACAAGGTCACGTGGTTATCAGTTACTAGCACCTGTAAAGGGATTACCCAGCGAGGAGTGGAGAAAGGAGGCACTACAGCCCGCAGGTGCTCCAGTTACTGGACGGTGTGCACCGGATCCTCCGTCCTGGGTAGATCTCACCACCCTGGGCTGCTCCCTGCAAGAAAACACACAGTTTTCTTCATGCACCATCGCTCTGGTCATTTAAAACTAAGGGCTGAGTGGACACGATTCCAATCAGTAAGGGGTGGGTCCCTGGAAGTCCTCGCCGCCTTCCACCATGAGCTGGAGACGAAGATCACGCTCTGCGTTGGGAAGATTAGAAACCTCACAGGATAGCAGGTAAGGAAAAGCTGCTTTTGTTTCTGTAGGGGAAAAAAATGATCACAAAGTTTTCTAGAATTCTTCTAGCTTGGGGTATAGGCCTGGATCTGGCTACTGTCAACACAAGCTGTGTAGGTAAGGTAATTGTTTGTGTTGTCAAGGAAGATGGAGGGACGTTTGTCCCATTGTCACTGTGACCAGCGCCCCCTCGGTCTGGCAAGAACAACCCACACAGCAAGGCTTCCAGCTCTGTGTGTTTAACTGGCTGTTGCTAGGGAGTTTTTCCTTATAATCAGACCTTCTGCCTTGATAACTTGTGTGTTTGTGTGTGTGTGTGTGTGTGTGTGTGTGTGTGTGTGTGTGTGTGTGAATTTGAGTCAATCCTGGAAATAAGAGAGCTTTTGATTAATGCAAAATTAAAGCTCTTTTAGAAGCATTAATTGGATAAAGAGAATACGATTAAAGAACTGTGCGGCTGTCCTGAACCCTACAGCTGCAGTGGCCGTGACATCAGGAGCTGCTTACTCAAGGCACAAAGTGTCTCCGTGCTTTCTATGTCAATGTCGAATCTTCTCCTGACCACAAGGATTCTGCTGCTCTCCCTCCTCCTCTCCCTCCTCCTCTCACATTGCCCCATCAGGAGTCTTTTCCACATTCACAGGAAAATTAATTCTAGAATATTCCCCAGTCTCCTCGGCCCAGCCTCTCACTTCCCAAGCGTAGATGATGAAATGCTTTCTAGAAAGTGTTTAAGCACCTGGGAGTGAGTGCCTGTAATTCTAACACCCCAGAGGCAGAGGCGAGAGGGTCTTGAGTCTGAAACTAGTTTGAGACATACAAGATCCTGTTTTCAAAAATTATGAAACTTCGAAATAGGAACTTGATCCATGTCTCCTGAGGTAACACATTCTCAGAGTGGGAGAAAAATGTTTGTTCTGTTACAACCATATTAGGTTAGCGACAAGACTATGTCGCTAGCAACAAGACTATGTTGCAACGATGTACCTAAAGCAACAAGCAATTGTTATTTCCCAAAATGAGATGAAATGAACCATTATGGCTGCATGTCACCTAATCTTGTGGAGCCACAAAAAACAGCTTTTGAGCCACCGTGCCTAAACATTTAGCAAAAGTGCTCATCCCCCAACAGCAACTTGGGCGTACGGAGCAAGACGGAGGCAGAGACATCTCCATCTGAATTCAGCGAAGAGATATGTACTGGCTGGTTTTGTGTGTCAACTTGACACAAGCTGGAGTTATCTCAGAGAAAGGAGTTTCATGTGAGGAAAAGCCTCCATGAGATCCAGCTGTAAGGCAGTTTCTCAATTAGTGATTAGGGGGTGGGGGGGGGGGAGACTGTGGGTGGGGCCATCCCTGGGTTGGTAGTCTTAGGTTCTATAAGAGAGCAGGCTGAGCAAGCCAGGGGAAACAAGCCAGTAAGTAACATCCCTCCATGGCCTCTGCATCAGCTCCTGCTTCCTGACCTGCTTGAGTTCCAGTCCTGACTTCCTTTGGTGATGAACAGCAATGTGGAAGTATAAGCTGAATAAACCCTTTCCTCCCCAATTTGAATCTTGGTCATGATGTTTTGTGCAGGAATAGAAACCCTGACTGAGACAAGATGTTTTCTCCTTTTTGTCTCAGACACAGCAGTCTTGCCCATAAGGCACTCTGTGGGTGTCCACTCAAATATGATTAGCCAAAGCTCAGTCACATGATCAAGTCTAAAATGAGACCCAAACAAGTAAGTATAGTTGTAGATGACCCTTGACTCTGGTTCTGAGCCTGGGAAGACACCGTTGCTCCCCTGAAGGGCAATGGCCCAATGCTGAAGCAGAAACTGAGTTTGTAAGCCAGAGAAGGCAGGGATGACACCGGGTGGGAAGGCAGACTCCTGTCTTTCCGATGCGGCTCTCTTGGTTTTCCCTCTTCTAGCTGCTCCGTGGTACTTTACCCATCTTCCTCTGCATACTGTTTAACTGCAGGGGTGCCTAAGGTTCAAACCAGGCCATCTTGCGCTTCTCCTCTCTGCAGTCTGCTTAGGAATGCTCATCTGGTGTTGGGTGGCATTTCCTTCCACATTTATCTCTTCAGCTCTACCCCCTCCTAAGACCTCCTTATTTGGACATCCCACTATCCACTTGACATCTCTACTTTCATACCTAGGCAACACCTCTGAAACAGCATATTGCAAGCATGGCTTCTATTACTATTTTACATGTCCTAAAACCGAGACTTCTTAGTGTTTTAATAAATAATAACTGTAGTGGTTTGAATGAGGCTGACATGCATAGATTCTGGCTTTTGAATACTTGATCCCTACTTTGGTGTCACTGTTTGGGGAGGCTTAGGAGGTGTGGCCATATGGGAGAAGGCATATCCCTGGAGGTAGGCTTTGAGGTTTCAAAACCTCCCACCATTTCCAGTTGGCTCTCTCTGGTTCATGTTTGAGGCCCAAGATGTGAACCCTCAGTGACTGCGCTAGCCACCATGCCTGTTGCTTACTGTCATGTCTCTCAGCCAGAACTATAAACCCCAAATAAGCTCTTCTTTCCATAAGTTGCCCTGGCCATGGTGTTTTATTACAGCAACAGAAATGTACAATAAGTTGGCTAAATGCTAAGTCCTGAGTTTTCCTTACATATCTAGCCTACCCTCTTTTGCCTTTGTTCAATGTGATATCCTCAGGGCCATGGTCTCTCTCTCTCTCTCTCTCTATATATATATATATATATATATATATAGATAGATAGATAGATAGATAGATAGATAGATATAGAGATAGAGATAGAGATAGAGATAGAGATAGAGATAGAGATAGAGATAGAGATAGAGATAGAGATAGAGATAGAGATAGATAGATAGATAGATAGATAGATATATTAGAAATTCCATAACATTTGTCAGAAATTGATTAAATGAACTTGTATCAGCCACACCTTGACTGAGGAGTGGAAAGATGAAGGGTAGAAAAGGCACACATTTAAGATGGTGGTATTCTGTAGACATGTCCACTCTAAGATAGATGGTATTTACAGTACCTTCTGAGGACTTAAAGCAATCCATTCTGCTCACAGCAGCATAATGTTCAACCATGGTGTCAGCTCAAGGAAGATCACTCCTTGGCTTCATCACCTCGTGGTCTAGAGGATCATGCCAGGAGCATGCACAGGACTGTTTCATGTAATATTTTAAAAAATTTAAATAGCTACTCTCTGGGCCTGGCGGTCTTGCTGCCTCCGTGGCTAACCCCATGTGGCATCTGCTCAACTTTCTATGGTCCGATTGCCACGGAACCTGCTCACATTCCCTGTCGTCTAACCACCACAACTGGCTGCTGCCAAACCGGCACGCAATCCCCAATTTCCGAGGCTAGCTGGAGGCACACTCTTGCAAACCCACACTCCTCTGTGGTTACCTTTCCCTGGAGCCAAAGGTTCCGTAACACTTCCCACCATCATCCTGTTGCAGATGGGACCTTTGGGGACAAACCATATTCAAACCCTAATATTAGACATATCATACCACTGATGACCCTAATATTAGACGGGTGGGGGACAGTGTTCATCAGCTACTGCCTGTCAGTAAGCATCCACAAAACTCTGGTTGCATTCAGCAGTGGGTATGTATCCTTAGCTTGGCAGGAGTAACTGACTGCTCTAGGCTGGGGAACTCTCCAAGTAGGAGCCTGGTGGCTCCTTTGGTGGGGATGGTGGCTGTCTGTCATGTGCTCATTTGCATTCCCACTGAAGGTACAGTGTTCTCACGGGCGTGGCAGAAGCACCCCGGGACAACTCTCAGAGTCCTTTAAAGTCTCCTCTCAGAATTGGCTCTCTGCCACTTTGTCAAATTAGTCAGAGTGAGCCAAGGCCACGGTCAAGGGCAATGCATGATGCCTTTCATGGAAGGACGCACGGAGTTACTGGCAAGGACCATGGACAGAGCAAAGGTGAAGGGACTAGGGCAACGATACCTCAGTCTGCCCAGGAATGTGCAGCATGCACAGAAGAGAAACCCCAGCAAGGAGGAGGCCTGGGCAGACCTGTAGTTCCCCCTTTCCACAGCTGCATCTCATTGTAGTCTAAACTACACCCTGCAGCCCTTTTAGAATAGGTTGCCCCCGATGCTGGCTCCATCCCACCCCGATCCATTTGTTATTTATTCAGTAATACAGGACAGCTCTCCAGGCGGGTCCTCTGGCTGTGGATTCCTCTGGTGTGGTTGTTATGGGAAACATTTCATTTCACATCTGCTGATGTGTTTTTCTGTCTCTCAAGTAAAACCACGAGGTAGAGAAGAAGAAGAAGAAAAAAAGGAAATTCATACTCTGTTGGGCTATAAAGGATAATGATTAATTTATTCCGAGCTATATACAAATCAGACTATCGTCTTTCAGACGGAATCAATAATACAATTTTAAGCCCACACACATTTACAAATGCTAGCACTCCAGAGCAGCTGGGTTGCCATGGGCAACCAGGGCATGCCAGCTCATGATCTGAAGCAAGCTGCTGTCTTCCAGCCTTGCAAGCACATTCGGCAGACAGGATTCTAGGGAGCCCAGGGCACCCGTGTTGGCTCTGATCTGGCCGCCGCACAAATGCACCCCTGTGATGATTTGGATTAGCTCGCGTCTGAATTGCTTAGCGCTCTTTAAGCTCCTGCTTGCACCAGCTTTCTTTGATATACTTTGTGTCTGCGTCTCTACGGACTAGGCATGCGCAGAGGGTGGCTAGGCAAGCCATGGGCTGTCAGAAGGCATTGAGAGCCGGTAGAGATGGCTCAGGTGCCCAGTGTAGCCTCAGACAGAGCTCAGCGAGACATGCTTGTTTCTAACTAGAAAACAGGGCCAGTGGACACCGTGCTATGGCTGATAGGCCTAAGCAAAACCTCTCCATAGGTCTCCTGATCTATCTTTTGTCTCTTAAGAAATGGAGGAATGGGATTACAAACTCCTTGCCTAGTTGGGCAGCGAAAGAGAAAACTTTTTTTCTAGTATATATTTATCAAGAAATAAACAAGCAAGATCTTTGCACTGTAGGTTAAGCAGGGGCATAGCCGATATCACTCTAAGTACAAATTCCTAAAGGGCTCCGTGCTTCACAAGAGAAGTCGACAAACCACCGCTGCCTCTGTTTCTCTAAGATGCAAGCCCTCTCTGGGAGAACCAGCCATCCAAGGTACCACTGGGGATCCGGTGACACTGTGGCAAAATGAACTGTAATTAGGATTGTCGTTTAAACATGTGGTCATTTATATCCAATTTTCACTCACTACAATAAAAACTATGAAATATATGTCAGATTCACTTTGTTATTGATTTATTTGATCACAATCCTTCCCTTTGCCCAGAATTTTGCCTTGACCCATCCTCACATCCTCATTATTTTCCGTCAGAACAGAAACGGTTTATGAGGACTTGGTTAGGGCCGACCCTCCCTCCCACCCTTCCCACAGTGCTTATGCTTCCTATCTTGGCCAAGGACAGTAGAAGCCCTGCCCCCACATCCCCAAAAGCATTTTCTGAATGTGAAGCGTTCTATCTACGGTTGTGGCTGTCCAGGCTGCCCAGAGGGTTGCACAAGCGAGGTTAGGTGGACCCCAGAGTTCTTCAGAGTCCCCTAAAGGAACTGTGTGGTGTCCACGCAGCATCCTGAAACCAGCAGCTATCCTGGGGGCGCCTATGCTGCTTCGAGCTCAGACATCGCCAGCAAGGCCTCAGCCTTCAGGGGAGCCCTGCCTTCCGAGTGTGGAGCCCCCTATCTGGCTGCTGCGGGAATGCCTCACTCGAGAAAGAATGCGGAGCCACTCGGTCAGCTCCCAAGAGCCCACGCACAGGAGGACGCCTCTGCATCACGCAGACCCGGCTCAGAGCCTGAGGGCTGAAAAGGTAAGAAAGCAGAGACCAGACTGCACCCTTCACGCCCAGGCAAATCAATAGCAGAGATCTGAAGCTGGGCTCCCTAGGCATACCAGGAGTTCACTTACTACCAACGACACAGTGAAAACCTTGGGCCATACTCAGATCCCTCTACATCAGCTTGGTACCCACTTCCTGGCTGTTGGAACACCCCTAATCACCCCAGGCCCCTGGTGCCTCCACATCCTTCCTCTCTTCTTTGGATGCCCACCCACAGAATTCCAAGGCCCAGCTCCATTCTAGCAACTAAGCTATCCCCAGCTAGAGGCTCACCCTAACTGGTAAAATTTTAACGTTCACTAGGACACTGTGCCGTGCCACATGGCAGATAGCTAGAACCAACTCATTTTGCAGACCTTAAAGGACCTTCATGGAGGGTCCTTTAAAAAGATAAGATGAGAAGCACCAAAGATCTAGCGACTGTCCTCCTAGGCTGACAGCAGAAGAATTAGAGGGAGGTTTTAAGGAGGGAGATGCATCCCTACGAACACAGAACCATTTCACCATAACTGATGGATGCAGATGATCCAGCCCAGAGCTGTTGCTTATGACTGCACTGGGGTTTGGCTTGGTTGTTTTTTTGTTTTGTTTTGTTTTTTGCTTTTTGTTTTGTTTATCATGTCAGAAGCATGACAGTCTCTGAAACTCCCAGTGAGCAGTAGGGGGCGGTAGTGGGGGATGGGAATTGGGATGGAGACATGGGTGAAGGTGCAGAGTGCTATGGGCTGACACCACTGCAGAACAAGACAGAGGGCCTAAAAAAACGGCCTGGATTTAAATTCACTATGGGACAACAAGTATACAGGAGCTATTTTAATTTTATGGTAGAATAGACAAGAGCTAGAGTTGCTCGTAGAGCAGAATAATGGCTTCAGATGTAGGAAAAGGAGACGTCGTCAGACTAGACACATCTTCTCTGACAGATGGCAGCAAAAAGCAGAGGAAGAAAGTAGACAGGAAGACTTGACCATGTGTGAACTGGCCCAGGATTATGACTGGGACCTGCCCATGTGTGAACTGACCCACGGCTATGACTGGGACCTGCCCAAGTGTGAAGTGACCCAGGTTTAGGACTAAGGACATGCCCAAGTGTGAACTGGCCCAGGTTTAGGACTAAGGACCTGTCCATGTGTGAACTGGCCCAGGTTTAGGACTACGGACCTGCCCATGTGTAAACTGGCCCATGGTTATGACTGGTACATGCTCAAGTGTGAACTGGCCCAGGTTTAGGACTAAGGACCTACCCATGTGTGAACTGGCCAAGGTTTATGACTAAGGACCTGCCCAAGTATGAACTGGCCCAGATTTATGACTTAGGACCTGCCCAAGTGTGAACTGGCCCAGGTTTATGACTAAGGATCTGCCCAAGTGTGAACTGGCCCAGATTTATGACTAAGGACCTACCCAAGTGTGAACTGGCCCAGGTTTATGACTGGGACCTGCTCATGTGTGAACTGGCCCAGGTTTATGACTGGGACCTGCTCATGTGTGAACTGGCCCAGGTTTATAACTCAGGACCTGCCCAAGTGTGAACTGGCCTAGGTTTATGACTGGGACCTGCCCATGTGTGAACTGGCCCAGGTTTATGACTAAGGACCTGCCCATGTGTGAACTGGCCCAGGTTTATGACTAAGGACCTGCCCATGTGTGAACTGGCCCAGGTTTATGATTTGGGACACCAGATTCCTTCCATCTCTGAGAAGCCCAAAGTTGCTTCCACCACCGGTGCTAGGCCAATGTCTTCATATTGCACTTGATCCTTCCTCATGTCTTACTCCCAAGAAACGTCTAGAAGTTTCACTTTCCGTCCTTGGAAGACACTGTCATTGTTCAGCAAGTCTAAGTAGATAAATAACCAGAAGTGTGGTGGCACCTAGACTGTCACCGGCAGTGGAGAGACCTGCAAGGGTGAGGACCATTCTTGACACTGAAGCACACACAGCATGGTAATCCACTGTCCCAGTCTGCAGTCTGCTTCTGTTGCGCTAAGAAAGCACCTGGCACTGTGCGATCTATAAAAAGATTTGCTTGGCTCGCGATTGTGGTGGCTGGAAAAACCCAGGCACCCTGCATCTGGGGAGGATCAAACTGGGTGCATTATACCATGACTGGGAAGAAAGCAGCAGGCAGCATGCAGAAGAGAGGCTTCATTCTCTCTTTAAAACTAATCAAATCATGTGAGCACTCCTCCACCCTTTTCCAACAGGTCCTGCCTCTTAAAGGGTCCACAGCCAAAATCCTAGCGCACAGATCTCTGATGTAAGGATTGTATCCAGACCATGGTGTCCTTTTATGCAGACTGTCAGTTTGACTGGTGACACATGGGGCTAGATTTTTAAAGATAAAAAGAACCAGGTCAAATTTCCTTGCTCAGAGATAAAACCAAAAACATGAAAGCATTTCAGCCCACTTATCCTGTGTTTTCTGAGCACCCACAAGCCACAGACTCCATCCCTGATACACAAGGTGGCTGCTCTCCTCCTTCTGAGCCTTACCTAGGCAATCTTGCAGACCCTGGACATTCTTGGTCCTGAGGGTAGGTCTGTCAGGGTATGGGCAGCCACCACGGCCAGTGCTGCTGAAGACTCATCCATTAGTCACAGCTAGACATAGTGACTCCTAAAATGTTCCCTGAAGGGGACAGTCATGGTTGTATCTCTGAAGTCTTGAAAGAGAAAGGTCAGATCCTGGAGGTGGGGGAAAGGGTATGGAGGAAGCTTGAAGCTGTTTCTTTCAAACATTTACAGTACCTATGTCTACCCATTATTTAGAGGGACGAGGTCTGTGATATCGAGTCCCACCTGCTAACATAACAAAGTCTTCTGACAGAGTTTTTGGTGACTTTCAATTTCCAGGTCCTGACCCACCACTAGGTCATGACATCACTTTAGTAGACAATGAGCCCAACTTAGGGAAAGGAAAATGAAATAGAATTGAGATGAAGATCATCTCAAGCGCATTTTGAAACTGTTACATGTGTGTAACATTGTGTGTATTTGGGTTTGCACACACATACATACTGGTGGAAGGAGTGGTATTGCAGCTCTGTGATGGAATCAAAGATCAATGTGCCTTAATCGACTTGTATCGGCTATCTACTGCCTTGGTAATGCTGTGTAACAACCACACAATCTCAAGGGCACAGGAAGCTCTGCTTTCTCGTAGGCCTGAGTCAGTCAGAGAGCTCTGTTCTCTGATTGGCTGACTCGTGTATTTGGGAAACAGCGAAACCACAGGCTGTTCTAGGAGGCCTGTGGTGGAGGTGACCAGGGCAATCTGGCCTACTCTGTGGGTGTAGCTTCTCCTGGTTACACTTCGGGTGTGTTTTGCAGTGATGATGTGAGCCGGAGTCCAGATGTTCTAACAACTACCACTGTGACCATGTAAAGCACTTAGCACATGACACACAAGAAACCCAGCGATGGTTAGAGAGCCTATGAGAATTGTCTTTAAACTGAAGTCACTTTTCTGATTTTCTGACATCTAATAGAGAATTTATTTTTTTCTGGTTTTGGCTGAATTTGTTTGTTTCTGTGTAGCCCGGACTGGCCTTGAACACCTGACCAATCTCAACCTTCTCAAAGCAAGACAGCCTTTTTTTTTTTTAATGTCTAGATTATTTTATTTGTTTTATGTATATGAATGCCTTGTAAGCATGCACGTATGTGGACTGCGTTTATGCCTGCTGGGTCCCCTAGAACTAGTGTTACACATGTTTGTGAACTACAGTGTGGGTGCCGGGACTCAAACCCAAGTCCTCTGCAAGAGCAACAAGTACTCTTAACCACTGAGCTGCCTCTCTAGTCCCCAAGGCAGTCGTTTTGAAAGGCCTCATATCCTTGTGATTTTTGAAAGGCCTTGGCACAATGCCTCACTCATATGACAATTTAAAAATAAAAGATGTTTCCACAATTGCTGTGACAAAGTACCCAAGGTATACAACTTAAAAGAGAGAAAGACTGACTTTGGCTCACACGGCCAGGAGTTTCTGCTCACGGCCAGTAGGCTCTGCCTGTTGCTATGGGCCTGTGGCATCACAGTCCACTGTAGAGGGCGTGTGTGACAGAGGAGTCCCAGCCACCTCGTGGCATCTGGAAGGCAAAGAGAGAGAGGGGGGGGGGGGGGGCGGGGCAGATTCTCAATATTCCTTTCAAGACAGAGCTCCTAATGTCTGAACTTCCTCCCATCCCTTAGATGCCCTACCAACTCCCAAGAGTGCCCCAGGCTTGGGACTAAGACTCTTAACACTGATAACTAAGTCTTTGGGAAATACTTCAGTTTATAGGAATAATCATAATTCCATCGACCTTGTCCCCCTTAGAACCTGTCTCCTCCTCCTCCTCTTTCTCCTCCTCCTCCCCCCTCTCTCTTCTAGCTCATATCTCTCATATCCATTTTCTGAAACTATAGAGACAGCCACTCAAGACATAGGCTGGCCTGTGTACCTGCCTTTCTTCTTCCATCCATCCACTCATCCATCCATCCATCCATCCATCCATCCATCCATTTATTCATTGTCTATCCTCCCACCCATTCTCCCATCCTTCCTCCCATCCATCCTCCCACTCATCCTCCCGTCCATCCTCCCATCCATCCTCCCACCCATCTTCCCATTTATCCTCCCATCCATCTTCCCACTCATCCTCCCACCCATCCTCCCATGCATCCTCCCATCCATCTTCCCACCCATCTTCCCATCTATCCTCCCACCCATCCTCCCATCCATCCTCCCATCCATCCTCCCACCCATCTTCCCATCTATCCTCCCATCCATCTTCCCACTCATCCTCCCACCCATCCTCCCACCCATCCTCCCATCCATCCTCCCACCCATCCTCCCACCCCATCCTCCTATTCATTTTCCTCCCCTCCCTCCCTTCCTAGAATATTTGATTTTCAAAAGGGAAGTTATCCTGAGACAGAGGCAGGGCTGGAGCAGGAAGTCCCAGTAGGAAGAAATAGATTTTCAAAGGGATACTTTATTCGATTAATTAGTCAATTCCCCTGTCGTGGAAGAGAAATTATCTGTAAACCACCCTGACAGAGGAGACTCTTCCTGCAAGGAGCAGAATGATGCTCTGCTGTTAACAATAGAAGAGCTCATTTGCGATGTAAATGAGCAACCAGCAGGCAAATGAACCCTTCTGGGAAAAACATTCTAATCGTAAACCTGCTTGCCTTGGGGAGACTGCAAAACATAGGGACAAGCAGAATCGGGGCTCCTAGAACTCCCTCTAATAGTGCCTATGAGGGAAGGATGCGGGAGTTTTCTGTGAAATTGCATTTGAATGGAGCAAATGCATTGCTTGGCAGAGGCTGGTGTCTCTAAAAGCCCAGTCCAGGACTGCAGACTGACTTATTTACGATTGCCACTGTATAGCCACGATAGTTTGGATATAAAATAGTCAGGCGGTTCCCTTTGTTTCTTATTTGTAGGGAAACAAGTCATTGGAGCACTTTTTGTGGTAGAATGTGACTTGCTGGCGACTGTTGGGAAGTTTCAAGCCCTGCCAAGCACAGGAGGGTCCAGAAGGGACGTATGTTTTCTCTGCTTCGTGTTCCAAATTTGCCTTAAAACCATGCAGTTACAGGAAGGCCTGATTTATAGTTTCAAGGAACAGCACAATAATGGTCCTGTTTTGTTGCAACGTTCTTCCAAAAGCTTATCTTTATTGTTGCCTTTCTCTTTCAAAAGAACTTGGTTGATGATCATCGGATTTTCACTTTCCTAGGTGCCTTGAAAATCCAATGAGGCTTCTCAGAGCTAAAGACGGTTTCCTTATGGGCAGCAAGACTCTGGTTAACATGGCCGCAGGCTTGGAGCCTGTCACACCTCTGGTTGCTTTTACTCTGTGCCTTCTTTTGATGGGAGGCGCAAGAAGCAGGCAGGAAGGTTTGTGTAGCACACACAATCAAGAGGCCAAGAGCTGCAGACACACCAGGAGGGCACAGCGCACACCCACCGGCTGGTCGCCAAAAGGCTGCCAGTGTGCCATGCATGGATACTGGGGGTGGCTGGGGTAGGCATGTCTTCGGCGTCTGGCTCTGGAGAGCAGCTGTGCACAGTCACATCTCATGCATAAATGAAAATTATCGTAGAATCCTTTGTAAATTATATGATCACACTGGCTTGCATATCCTGCCCTTTGTTACCATTATTAATGAAGGTTTTTAGTCTACTATGTCAGCAGTATTTCTAGTACATTCATAGAACAAATAGAAATTAGTCTTTCCAGATCAGGGAGCTCTCTCCCGGGAGGCAGGGCAGTACTTCATTGCTATTGTTAATGGCTCTTTTATTTCGGGTTGGAGAGCCAGGAAGGCAAAAGGCTGACTCTCTACCTATTGAGTCCTTCACGATGGAATTTGAAAGATATTTGTATCTTATTAAGATGGTGGCTTACACAATAGCTTGGGGTCAGCCTGAGTTTTATGGGGGTGGGGGGTGGGGAACCACCACTTTGGAGGGGAAGGGAAAAGCCAGTCTCTCTGTCACTGTCTGTCATAGGCCATGCTGCATTCTAAGGCAGATGTTTGGGGATTTGTACTGGTTAAAACACACACACACACATTTTTAATATAAAAGACTGGGAGTGAGAACACCGTAGTCTGGTGATCTGTTTACTAAGCTGAGGCACACTAAAAGAGAACCTGCCTCTTCGCAGTCAAAATGTTTAGCCAAAATAACACCCACTAAATGGGACGTCTGGTTACTGGTGACATCGCCTCCGGTAAAGCTGATAACAGAGCTGAGCAACCAAGGTGTTGCCATTTCACTGTTTGGAGTCTCTGCTGGTTCTGTTCAACCCCCAGCCCCAATTTCTGTCACCAGGTTGGGTGGTATAAGCCAGAAGCAAGCGACAACGTAGGGAAAGAGAGCAGGAGAGAGGATGAGGGTAGGTACAGACCTGGAGGATAGAAAAGAAGCTAGACTGACGGGGAAGAAAGCAGCGTGAGAATTCCTTTCCCATGGTTCTAAAGACAGTGTTCAGGATCTGCTGACCCCAGCCCAGGGCCCCTGTACGTTTGAACTTCCTCTGACCACACCAGACACTTCAGGGTTCCCAGGACTTGTGCTGGGGGGAACAGCTCTCCATCTTTTCCTTGGGAAAAGTCTTCACGTTGTTGATTCTAATTTATTTCTTTTTGTCTCGGTGAGATTGAGCAGCAAGTGACTCTGGAAGAGCTACGACGCTTAAACGCACTCTTTCAGGTAGGAACTGGCCAGGTAAACTTTGAAATACCTATCTGGGCAATTTGATTCTCTACTTGATATTTGATTGTTTTCAGTACAAAGTACCAACTTTTAAAATCTCTATAAGATGGCCACAAAGAGTAATTGTTTTGATTGTTGTTTCTTGATGTAATTTTAAAAGGTTGCTTTTATTTTAACCGATTCAAAAAAAGTGCACAAAACAGAATTCCTGTGAAAAACCTGTATTTTTTAGGTGAGTCTAATTAGATATTCAGCTCTGTGGCCTTCAGCTCCTGGACGCCACAGAACACAATGTCTGCGAGCTCCCAGCTGACTGTTTCATTTCTTATTTTATTTTATTTTTGCAGGAACATGAAAAGAGAGGAAGCCAGCTGCTGGATATGGAAACATTCAAATGCATGATGAAGCAGAGTTTGAGGTCACACAGCAAAGTAAGTGGAGTTTGTACATAGCAGATCATGCAGATGCATGTTAACGCTGAAAACACCGAGCCCATGAGATCTGAGCATCCCTGCAAGCTTGCTCACCTCTCCACTCAGACCTGGCTGGTTCACCAGGCCTCTGACTTGGAAAGGGTTTTAAATAATGTGGCGAACCAGAGCGATGAGATATTTAGAGACTTTGTAGGAGGGAATAGGACTCTTCAGATTGTTGCTTACTTGCGTATAAGACAACCTCTTAGCTTCTTTTCAATCTTCTTCCATTTCCCTGACAACTGGGATCAAATGGTTTATTCATTCTCTGCCATTTTGGTTAGCTCAGAATACAACTCTTTTTTTTTTTAATTCCCTTTTGTATTCTTTGACTATTTTGTATATATATTGTGGTTATTAGAATAGGTACGGCTCCCATAGGTTCATGTGTGTGAATGCTTGGGCACAGGGAGTGTCACTACTAGAAGGTGTGGCCTGTTTGGAGTAGGTGTGGCCTTATTAGAGGAAGTGTGTCACTGTGGGTGCTGGCTTTGAGTTCAAAGTATGCCCAGTGTGGCATGCATTCTCCTTTTGCTGCCTTTGGATTAAGTTGTAGAACTCTTAGCTCCTTCTCCAGCACCATGTCTGCCTGGATGCTGCCATGTTTCCCACCATAATGGACTAAATCTCAGAAACTCCAGCCCCAATAAAATGTTTCCCTTTACAAAAATGGCTGTGGTCATGGTGTCTCTTGGCAGCAATCAAACCCTAACCAAGGCACACATATAATACATATATTGTATTTTGGTTATTTTTTACATCTACTCGTTGCCTTCTCTTATCCTTCATCCATTCCTACTATAAACTCCTTTTTGTTCCCAACAGTCCCCCCACCTTTTTACCATGGTTTTGTTGTTGTTTAGTTTTTTGATGGCCTGCTGAATTTAATTAGGATTGCTTGCATGCACATATGTGGGTTGGTTTTGTTTTGTTTTGTTTTGTTTTGTTTTGTTTTCTGAAGCACAGGCCCCTTACTAGAGAATAGAGTCTTAATAAGCAAGACTTTAGGGGGCTGAAGGCAATTCTCAGCTGGCAAGGTACTTGCTGCAGAAGCACAGGATCTGAGTGTAGCTCACAAGTAAGAGCTGAGTGCAGTGTCATACATCTGTAACTCCATCCCAGTGGGGAGGGGAGAGGAGGGAAGGGATGGGGAGGGGCAGGGTGGCAAAACCAATTGGCTTATGGGAACTTAACGGCCAACTAGTCTAATGCAATCGGTGAGCTTCTGGGTCAGTGAGATGCTGCCTTAGAAAATAAGGTGGATAGCAAAACAAGAAGATGCCCGATATTGACCTCTGGCCTTCGCGTGCTTAGGCACACATGCTTTCGCACACCTGAACACGTACTCACACGTACACCACACCCATAAGATTTTACTCATGATATAAGTTGTCTATGATAGAGGACAAGCTACTCAGATGCTAACCATCAAGATTCCACGATCATCTCTTGTTAAAGAAGATCTGGGGCTGGAGGGCTGTTATACCTGTAAGACTCTGGTGAGCCTTAGCCTACCAGGGACTCCCTGAGTGAACAAGGCAGAGCCGGGAATCGATGCAAAATGCAAGAGGAATTTATTGTTCCAACATGTTGGGGTCACCCTGCACATGGAGAGAGAACGACCACACACAGCCCGTCCATCCAGTGAGCCTTTATACAGTTCTCCAGGCAGCAGCCATTAGGCACAATGTGATTGGCAGAACAATGTGACTTTCAAACTGATTGGTCTATAAGGAATGAGGTGGATGGCCAACATTTACAGAATGTGTCTCTGAGCTGCAGTGGTTGTTCCCTCCTCCCTGTGGTCCGAGGAATGCAATCAGCCCCTCCTTTCCAGAGGGGAGGGGTCTGGTGACATTTTCTAAAGTCCCTGAGCCGACCTCTTCTATTTTTTAGCCAGTGAGCTTCAGGGAAGTTGGCATCCCTAAGCCTCTCAGTGGTAAAGGTGAGGGGTAGGGGCTGGGGGAGAAAATGCCTCCTGAGCAGGGCTGCTCTGCTACTCTGGGGTCTGATGGAATGCATAAACAGCTACGGACAGCGCAGTGTTGGTCTTGAATTCTCCTAGAATGAGATAGACATTCTCTCTCTCTCTCTCTCTCTCTCTCTCTCTCTCTCTCTCTCTCTCTCTCTCTCTCTCCCTCTCCCCCTCTCCCTCTCCTTTTCCCCCCTCTCCCTCCCTCCGTCCCCACTCCCTCCCTCCCCACTGTGTGTGTGTGTGTGTGTGTGTGTGTGTGTGTGTTCAGTGACAAGGAGACCAGAAGACGGTGTTGGATCCGCTGGAGCTGGAGTTACAGAAGGCTGTGAGCCACCTTATGTGGGTTCTTGGAACTAAACTTAGGTCCTTTGGAAGAACAGCAAGCATTCTTAAGCACTGAGCCAGCCCTCTAACCCAGATCTTAGGGGCTTCTTCAACTTGAGTGTTCTTCTATCATGAGAGACTACTATGACATTTTGACAAACGGAGCCCAAACAGCTCGACCATTATCCAATGAAACTCATGTCATGAGGACAGTCTTATGTGTGTGGCGTATCTGTTGGTTTACGGTTTCACTGCAATTACAGAAAGCCCTCAACCAGTGAGGTCCATGTGAGATACAGGTTTTTACCCCTTTATCTTTCAGCTCTGAAACCTTGACCTCTCCAAGAGTTTGGCATACCCTTGGTGGTCACTATGGAGTGTCCCAATGGCCCCCATGATAAGTCCTATTCATTCTGTCACACGTGCACCCCAGCTCTGGGCTGAGCCTAGCTGCTTCAGCAGGGTAACTCCTGATACATCCTCTGGCAAACAGATTGACTTACATCCAGAGCCCTGGAGGGACCATCCCCACCCCCAGACATACTGGAGATCTCCCGGGCTCCAGTGGGGTCTGGACAGGCAGGCTGAATGCAAGCAGTGATGGCTGTCACCTGAGCTTTCTGTCTTCTGTTCCATCTTTCATCCCAGGCTTTTTCATGAGGCCATCCCTCAGGGTGATTTGGTTTATTTAGATATCCATTCCAAAGACCTCACTAACCATGTGTTTGTCTGAAGTCTGGCCCTTCTGCACGAACCACTTTCCTCAATACTAGCAAAGTCTATTTTTTAGCCTTTATTTTTCTTCCCAGAGTATTGGACAAATAGAACAACTCTTCATGAAAATAGACTACGAGGCAGTGGGGAGAATCCAGTGGGTAAGTCACGTCATGTAAATCCAACTTAACATTGGTGAGGGATGCACCCGACACTCCATTGGGAGGCTGGCTTCGCCCCTTTGGCCACTCCAAGCTGATCCAAAGTAAAGTGTGGCTTGCAAATTTCAAATTCTTCTAGGAAGGAGTTTAGCTGGGAACCTCAGTATCTCAGGCAGGCTCTATACAGGATTACCCTCAAAGCAAGAGTAGGAGTCAAAGAAAAACAGCAGTTAGAGAAATCCCTTGGGTCAAGGGTTGCTGGTGGCCAATCCCATGAGCTCCTGAAAGGGTTTGCAGCCAGGACTGTCACAGCATCAGTCCTCCATGAATGTCACCACCATCATCAACATTACTCAGTTTTCAGTGCATGGTTATGAAGAGGTAGGACATCTGCCTTTAGCATGCCTGGCCATGAGCCCATCATCCCTCCTCAGATTGAGCAGTAAAGCCATCTCTACTCAGACCTCTGGCCAATTCACCAGCCCAGTCAGATGTAAGAGCTTGCCATTCTCACCTGGTCTTTAAAGGCGCACTCAAGGCCCCACCCACAAAAAAGAAAGCTAGCAAAATGGGGGGTTGGGAGACATGGAGAAGAGTTAGACATTCCTTAAGTTCAAAGCTTCCCACCTCCATATCTCAGGTTCAAGGGCTACCTTCCTTTTCTTAAGCCACAAAGTGTCTTTTTATGGGCGTCCTGCTAAAATCCTAGGGGAGGCACATAAAGTCCAGTAGACAGGGGCACAAGTCCCGGGACAGCCAATTCTTAGGTATTTGTTCTATTTGGTTGGTTGGTTGGTTAGTTGGTTGGTTGGTAAGCTGGTTGGTTGATTAGTTGGTTGGTTGGTTGGTTGGTTGGTTGGTTAGTTAGTTGGTTGTTTAGTTGGTTGGTTGGTTTTGTTTTCTTAAACAGATCTTGCCTCAAGTGTATTAGTAAAAACAGCATAGGATGCTGGTCATCTGAAAATAGTGTGAGGTATGCCCACCACACCAGTCCATCTCTCTTTACATTGGCAGGTAGAACCCTTTTTCTATAGGGCCTTTACAGGGTTCTGGGCACACTGAGAACCTGAGCTGAAGCTAAAGCCTCTGCCGTGCTATGAACCTTGGACTTTGGTTGGTAGAGCCTATGGCCCTTACCATATAGCTTTGAATCCACTTCCCAAGCTTGGGGTGAGTGATGAAAGTGAGCCAGCTGGGTTTGCGACTGGGGCCCTTTGGCATCTTGGGCTTGACGGCCTTAGGCTTCACCAGGGCCTTGATGGCCTCTGTGGTATGCTCACTCCGTTTGCATTGCTGGCCTGCATCTTCTTCAGGCCTTTCTTGTTCTGAGACAGGGTTTCTCTGTGTAGCCCTGGCTGTCCTGGAACTCACTCTGTAGTCCAAGCTGGCGTTGAACTCAGAGATCCACCTGCCTCTGCCTCCCGAGTGCTGGGGTTAAGGGCGTGCACCACCGCCACCACCCGGCAGTGACTGAGGTTTCTTGATGCCATTTCTGTGCCAGTTTTTTGATTATTTGTGTGGTGTAGCTCTTGTGCAGACTTAGGCGTGTCTACACGGTAACCTGTGGCTCCCACAGTGCCTGGGACCAGAAGATAATGAGCAAGCATTGTTCTTAAGTGAGTCACTGTGCTCTTCCACGGTTGAGACTTTTGATTTATAAAATGAGATTAAATTATAATCCTGGTGAGAATTGAGGTGAAGGCCCACATCGTGAGGGTCAGGCATGGTACATGGCTAGAAACAACTGCCACCATTGTTGAGGTGCCCACTTCACTCCCAGACCACCTTTAGAGGAAGAGGGAAGACATAGGAAGAAAGGCAGACAGCTGGCAACAGAGCACCAGGCCCAGCTGAGAGTACCCTGCAGTAACAGCTCCCCAAGTGTGTGCTAATAATTCTAGTAATGCCCGAAAGAAGAGTTTTATACATTCCCTGGTGAAGAGAATTTCTGAAAACCAAAATGACAGAGGGCCTGACCAGTTGTCCCTTGCTCTCCAGGACAGTTTCTGCACATACCTGCAGCTGGAGTACTCGGAGCAAGCCAAGGCGGCAGCTCGGCAAGCGGAGGCCTCTCTCCTGCTGCCTGCCATTCAGCAGAGGCTGACATATGGGAGACCCGTGCTGCGCATTCTCCCTCTGCCCGATGACACCTTAATCACCCTCCGAGAAGACGGAACTATTTATTTCTGGTCCCTGCAGCTGAAGTTGAAAAGAAAGAAGCCGATTTTTGTATGTGATTTTCATTTGATAAGGATGCTGAGTGCCACGGTTTGATTTTATTTGCTATTTTAAACTGCTCCTTAAGTGGCGTGATTACATAAATTGTGCCCTTGAATATAATATATCCGCGGCAGATTCTGCGAGTCTAGGGGATGTGAATAAAATGCAAGCCCCACGAGGAGCCCGAGATAAATGCTTCTTTTTCGCTTCTAAATTCAGATGAAGTGATGAATTACGCAGGCTTCTTCAGTCATGTAATTTATCATGTGTCTTACTGAATGACAGATGGAACGGGATCCCCACCCCCTCCATGGTTGTGTCCGGGAGGCGGTTCTGCTAAGGTTTTCCATCAGAATCACTAATCAGAAACTCAGAAGCCAGCATGCATTTGGGAAGTGTTATTAGGAGAAAGAATGTCCAGCCCGTTTCTGCCCACCCCCTACCCATCTCATTCAACAAACATTTGAGCTCCTGTGGTAAAACAGGCTCTGTGCTGGGTGCTGAAGACAGAACGAGGACAGAACGTGCAGGCTCTGCCCCCAGGGAGCTTAGAACTAGAAGTTACAACTAAACTTCTCAGCCCCTTCTAGGGGAGAGCATTGAATTAGCTCTTCTAATGTACCAAGTTCCTCCCCTTGAAAGAAAAAATCAATTAAAGAAAACTATGGGGGTTGGAGAGATGACTCTGTGGTTAAGAGCACTGACAGCTCCTCTGGAGGACCTGAGTTCCATTCCCAGCACCCACATGGTGGCTCACAACCATTTGTATCTCTGAGGGGACCAGATGCCCTCTTCTGGCATCTGAGCCCCCCAAACACGCATGTAGTGCCCGTACATATATACATGCAGACCAACACTCATGCACGTGAGACAAAAGTAGACTCTTTTCAGTAAAAATGAAATAAGTTTAAATTAAATAAATATAGGTTTTTAAAGGCATATACATTTGTTTATTTTCACCTCTCAATTCTGTAGGGCAAGTCCACCAGCCGGAAGTCCCGCTGGGTGACAGACATTGTCAGCATGCCACAGTACAACAAAGTAATCGTTGGAACTGGGTAAGTACGCAAGCAAAAAGTGAGCAGTCGTGGTGTGAAGAGATGCAGCTCCGTGCCTGGGGTCACACAAGCACACACATTTGCAGTGTGAGGCCAGCGTTGGAGTCTTAAAGCATTAGAGCCCATGTGTGTAAACAGAGGTACACTTTGTGTGGCTTCATGCCGAGAGCTTAGAGGATGCTGTCTTGTAGAAAAGACTTCCGGAACCAAGGAAGGGCCACGGGAGGAAAATTAGTCTGAGTACTTTTCAAGCATACTTTATTTGGATTAAATGGTATATTTGTTTTCTTATTCATCTAAATTGAGTCTTGACTGCACTGGACTAACTCACAGGGCAAAGTACACAGCAGGAACATGGACGCTGCTGCTGCTGCTGCTGCTACTGCTGCTGTGGCAGTGGGGTGGTGGCCACGGTGGCAGAGTGAGGTCCACAGGGCTCCTGCTTGCAAAGGGCTCCAGCTCACGGGAGTGTGAACTCAGATTGCAGAGGGAGGGTGGAAGCTGAAGACTCCTTATACTTTAGGGTGTGGCTACAGTCCAGGGGCAGGTGGAAGGGTTCCCGTGACTCCACCTACCGTACAAGCCCCTCACCGCTGAAAACCCTCTCCACGACTCTCTTTCACAAGTCCCTGGTGACCAAGCCAGCTCAGTCAGCCAAAGAGGGTCTCAAGGAAAGGAGGGAGGATTGAAAAGAAAATGACAATTAGACAGCATTATAACATGACTCCAGCCAGTGCCGAGGCTGAAGTGGGGTTTAGTTTTCTCCAGCCAGTTTTTATACCATTCTAGGTACTTGCAGAGAACAGGGTCAGTTCATAGACAAAGACATCAAAGACAAAGTCATCAAACAATGCAATAAACAAAGCCCCCCACGACAGCCCCCCCCTCCCAGCCATGGTCACTGTTTCTTGGGGTTTGTCAGGGTGACCAAGATAAAGGAATGCCACACATACCTTGGCTGAGTTTACCTTGCTTGAGCTTTGTATTAGCCCAAATGTAAATATTCTATTCTAAGCTTACTTCCATGTCCTAGCCCAGTGACAAATTCTTTCCAAATTTCTAGAAACTGCCCCAAGATCTCTTCACTCCCTGGGGCTCTAGGCTTTAATGACCAACTCCAACCTAACCCCGTTTTTTATTAAATATAATTGTTCATGAGGTTTAATACTTTATATTAATTCATCATCAAAAATATAATTGTTGAAATATCAACATAGTTAATATAATCAATCTAATAGTATGCTAACTACTAAGCAGCAAATATACATTTGTAAATTTGTCTCAATTTGATTTTTAATTTTTTATTATATTATTTTTAATCATTTTTTTGAAAAAGATTTATTGCTTATTTGTGTGTGTATGTGTGTGTGTGTGTGTGTGTGTGTGTGTGTGTGTGTGTGTATTATGGATGTATGAGTGCAATACCCAAGAAGCCCAGAAGAGGGTGTCAGACCCACTGGGACTGGAGTTATGGGTTATTGGCAGCAGTGAGCCATCTAATGTGGGTGTTGGGAATGGGGCTCAGGTCCTGTGGAAGAGCATCAGGCCTGGTCACCTTTCTAGCTCCTGCGTTCTTTTTTTTTTAATCGTAACACTTGCATACCTTGGATACAGTATCTAATATATGGATACTCCCTGCAATGATCAGATTATGGTAATATTTACTTTGCTTAATCATCAATCAAATGTTAATCATTTCTATGTGTCATTGAGAGAACGAAAAGTGTCACAGTTTATTTTAAACAGTAGCTACCCTGCTGTGCTGTAGAAAGTAAGAATTGCTCCTTTCAGTTTTGTTGTTCCTCATTTAAATTCTTTCTCCCATCACCCCGACCTTCTCCATTGCCCTTTGCAGTGTCTAGTGACCTCTACTCTGCTC
Source organism: Mus musculus (assembly GCF_000001635.26). Taxonomy (NCBI): domain Eukaryota; kingdom Metazoa; phylum Chordata; class Mammalia; order Rodentia; family Muridae; genus Mus; species Mus musculus. The sequence goes on from NC_000071.6 coordinate 149,506,664, forward strand.
AGTTCTGTGAGATTCATGTGTGTCAGCTCCACCAACAAGAACGCACTGTGTGTCTTTTCTTTCTGTGGCTTATTTCACTTGACACGGTGACCTCCTCCAGTCTGATTTTTGAAAAAGATGCTTAATGGCCTTGTTGTGTGGGATCTCACCACAGTTCAGTGACTGACATGACCGCTTATTAAACACTCTAAGCTGGCCAGTGACACACTTCACTGGGGTCCAGGGAACCACATTTGAACTGCATTGTCAGGAAGGGAGAGGAAATGACATTTAGCACAGGGAAGCCCAGGCTCGGCCTGGATTAGAGCGTGGTGTGAGCTATCTGTTGCTTTCGTTTCCCTGACAGAGCTGTTCTCTTCTCAGTAGCCCCAAGGCAGGGTCAAGGACAGTTGGGTCAAGGTACTAGTAATGATCTAGAGAAGAGGGCAAAGAAGGGAAGGCTGGGTGAGGTAGCTAGTGAAGAGCCCTTCACTGCCTCACATTCCAATCTGATGTCCTATGTCCCCCACACCAAAACCTGACATACTGAGCAGTTTCCAGGCTTTGGACCAACCACCTTCTCACAAGTCACCTCACAGCATCTTGGTGGCTCATCTCTAACTCAGAGATTGTTAGGATCCCGTTTTACAGAGAAAGGACCTTACAGCCGGGTTCCAGAGCCAAAAGCTGTACCAGCCCCTGATGGAGAAGGGCCAGCCACGTGGCGGGGCTTAGCACCCTGCTGAAGACATCCCTACCATAGAGAGCTTTCTGGAAGTCTGTGATTCGAACCCCATAGGGCGGGGTTTTCACTGGTTGGGCCCCTCCCCCTTTGTGGGAATCGGTGGGATTTAAAATACTTCTGCAGAGATGGGGTGAGGAACTCCCAGTTGCCTTCAACTGTGCTTGCCTTGAACAGGAGCCGGGAGCTGCAGCTATATGAACTCTCGAACTTGGAGCCTTACTGTCGAATTGGTGGCCTGGAAGCCGTGCCCCTGAAACTGGACTACTGGTAAGAAGGTCCACTCTAGGGAGACTGCCTGTGGGTAGCTCACCCCCCCCCCCAGGCTTCTCCTTGGGCAGCACACACTAAGGGCTTCACCTAGCATATCTCTCCATGCCACACAGCCCAGTTATGCTTAGCCGAAGGACTATCCTTCATCAAGCAAAGAGATGACCACCAAAGAACCAAAACTGGCTTGGGCAGTGGTGAAACGGGCCTTGAATTGTGTGGGAGGCAGAGGCAGGCAGATCTCTGTGAGTTCAAGACCAGCCTGTTCTACAGATGGAGTTTCAGGACACCCAAGGCTACACACACACACACTCCAAAACAAAATACACACACATACACATGCAATCAACAAAACAAAATAAACAAAAAGAGCCAAAACTGGTTTCTGAGTCATTCAGTTACCAATGACATTTTATATGTGGCTAGATTACCTTTCTTAAAACTCTATTCAGAACATAGTAATAATCCGCTTTTCCTATCTACCGAGTCCCTGACTGGCCATACGGACAGCTTTTGAATGGTGTCTTAGTCAGCTTCCTGTTGCGGTAATAGAATGCCTGAGAATGAGCACATTTATAAAGAAAGACGAGAGGCTATTTATACTCGAGGTTCTGGCTGTTGAGAAGCATTATGGTGTGGTATCAGCTTCAGCTCTGTCTCTGAGAGGGCGCCTGCTGCTCTGACTCACGGGGCAAGGGAAGCGCCCAGCTGTGGAAGAGATAAAACCCAAGGGCTAGGCTTGATCTGCAGCAAGTGTCTCTCAGGGAAACTCAGCCACTCCTGGCCCACATGACCCAAACTTCCACCAACCCCTACCCCACAATGCTGCTACCAAGGGGACTAAGACCCAGCACGAGTTTTGCCGAGGAATATAAATATCCACCTTACAGCAGATGGCACACCAGCTCCTCTGATTTCCCAATCTCCAACACATGCCAGACAGGTGACCTCACACTACACCCAGCGCTGCACCTTGCTCCGCTCACCCTTCCCATTCATGAATAAGACCTGCTCCCACAAGGTCGTGCAGACTCTCTGAGTAGGTGGCTCCCACTGAAACTGCCATTCTCCGAAGCTCACATGGTATCTCCGTGAAAACTCCTTGAGGCGCTTTCAGACCCATGGTGCCTAGCCCTTGGCTGTGCTGGCCCTGCACCCAGCCACTGGTGTGCGGGTCCTGAGTGACTCACTGATGACTCTGGTATCTTGGGCTTTGTTGCTACTCTCTGGCTCCTACACATCTATTGACATCTACTAGGAGTGAGGAGCCTTGCACATATGGTTTCTGCTCAGAGGGCCTGGTCCTTGCCACGCTCTCTAGTCCTCTCCACCTGGGGTCTACAATGAGGTCAGAAGGGGGCGTTTCAAACACTTTGAGCATAAGTGCCCAACATGCACCCCTCCACCCCACCCCACCCCCCTGCAACCGCCAGACACACACCTACAGGAGTTTTCATAGTGAATGGTTGACATTGATTGCTTTTTTTTTTAATCCATGTTCACTTACAGTTTCTTAAAGTGACAGTGTGCTAACATCACTTTGAGGAAGGACCATAAAAGAGATTCACAGGGATATAGCTTATCCTGTTGAGATGGCCACCCCTAGGTAGCTCTTCTACTCTAGACACTGCCAGGGCTCTGGAGAAGCTGGGGTGGGAGGTGAAGACACGCAGAGGCTCTGAGTCACACTTCAGCCCCTTTACCTCTAGAGAATTAGATAGGTGACATCTTTATCCACAACCACAGGGCAGATCAAAGTCTTCTGGTATACAAAACCCCTAACACAGCTCTCCAAAGCACACCATTTGGGCTGGTGAAATGGCTCAGCTGGTAAGAGCACTGGCTGCTCTTCCAAAGGTCCTGAGTTCAAATCCCAGGAACCACATGATGGCTCACAACCATCCATAATGAGATCTGACCCCCTCTTCTGATGGGTCTGAAAGCAGCTACATACATTGTACTTATGTATAATAATAAATAAATCTTTAAAAAAAAAGCACGCCATTCCTACAGGGAATACTTTCCTCACCCAATTCACATGGGTTCTGAGGATGGGAACAGGGCTAAACAGTCCTTGCCCTCCGAGCTGTTCAGACTTTTCCTGGTCCATTCTCACCCCCACCCCCACCCCCAGCCCCACCCCCACCCCCAAGTCACGGGCTTCCTGAGTTGAACAGGAGCATCAAGCCTGCAGCCCCAAAGCTCATCTGAGATGGAGCTAGACCTAGGACCCCCAATGGGGCTGTCTGTTAACGATGTCGTTACCTGAAAACCCTGAGCTGATGACCCCGCATCCTATGGGAAGGGAAGATTGTCCCAAGAGTCTCAAAGCGCAATTCAAGGCGCTTCTTTGCCACTCTGAAGTGGGCCCTGATTGCCTCTTTCTGTCGTCTATCTTCTGTCTAGAGGGCCCCACCCTCTCCAGGGGTCTACAATGAAGCCAGAAGGGGGCGCTACAAACACTCCGAGCACAGGTTCCCCCCCCCCCCCAACACACACATACACCCTCTTACTCCCAACCCCGCCCTTTACAGGAGTTTCCTCGGTAAGTGGTTGACACTGATGGATTTTTTCCATCTTCACTTACGGTTTCTTGAAATGACATAGTGCACTAACACCACTTCGGAACTACTTTCTGAACAGCAGTTTATAACCTCACAGATTAAGCATGCGTGAGGAGGGCTGTGGGCCTTTAGACGACCTCTATGGCTGTCCGGCTCGTTCTTTCTGCGAGTCTAGCAGAGCAGAGAGGCAGGCACTTGGACATTAGTTCCGTTTCACCTCACCTCCCTCTCACACCCAGACCTAATCACTTAGCACAACCGGAGACCCAACGTGGTATTTATCGCAATATCCTGGAAGAGCAGAGTTCTGGGAAGTACAATGGGAGCTACTTACAGGGGCTGGCTGCTGCAGGGAACATTAATCACGGTCTCGGAGTATTTTCCTGGGAGCACATTGTAAACTAATTACCATGTTGAGGCCCCACTCTATCATTACCCATAATGCATGATTTCAAACGTAATCCCGCTTCTGTTATATATATTCACTCCATTGTAGACACACTCTGAGGTACACCTCAGCCCAAAAACATCTATCTACAAACATAAAACAGAAGGAGGCGGGAGAGAGGATTTTTCTTTTTCTAGCAAGTGCTCGACCCCTGAGCTAGATCCTCAAGGGAATATTGTTACTGCGAGTGGCAAATGCCCATCTCATGGAGTCTACAGATGGCAGAAGTCGCTCAACAGCTACTTTTGACGAAATGAATAGATATATGTAGCAACAATTTTTATTATTTCAGCCTGACCACCTATTTATCCATACTCTCACCCAGAGAAAGATGTTGACCTCGTTCTATGCTAAACTTTGATAGATAGATAGATAGATAGATAGATAGATAGATAGATAGATAGATGATAGATAGATGATAGATAGAGAGATAGAGAGATAGATAGATACTATTGGAAGGAAAGAAACAGATTGGCCAACACAGTTGTGTTTGGTAATGAAGAACCACCTGTCCTGTGACAGAAGTAGCCTAACCCTTCATTATCATATATATACATACATACATACATACATACATACATACATACATACGTATAGATGTCCGTATGTGTGTATATGTATACATTTATTATGAGTATATATAGTGTATGTGTGTTTTGTTTGCATGCTTGTGCATGCCTGGTGTGCCCACAGAACCCAGAAGAGGGCACCAGACCCTCTGAAACTAGATTTACAGATGGTTGTGAGCCACCATGTGGGCTGTGGGAATTGAACCCAGATCCTCTGGAAGAGCAGCTGATGCTCTAAACCACTAAGCCATCTCTCCAGCCCCAGAGTGTATGATTTAAGTCGATGTTAAAGGGAGCACACCCGTGATGAAATGGGGAAGAGATCAGGAGATTTGGGGTTTTCCTTATTCCCTATTAAAGACACTCTTTAGGGTTCCTCCTCTTTGGCAGTTTTCCCTCATCCCTTCCCAACAGTGTCCGCTACAGTAACAGGGCAGCCTGGGAGAGCAAGTAAGACCTTAGAAGCCCCCACAACGCACACTTTAGGATACACAGGAATCCCCACCACCAAGCTTCTGCCTGAGCTTTGCTGTGGGATGTCCCTAAGGAATGTGGACCTCTGTCCTGGGGTAAATGTGCAGCCATCTTGCTGGACCCTCCAGCTCTCTCAGCAGTCAGGGACTAAGTTGGGAATGGATGCTGAAGGAAGCTGAGGCCTGAGCCTTCGTCTGACTGGGAACAGCACACAACACCCCTGAGAAGCTGCTTCCCATTCAATGGGTCCATAAGTCCCCCACTGTGCCCACTTGGTTTGTGACTTCTCCTTTTGCCCCATCCTCTCAGCCAGTGATACAGTGATCTCACTGAATAAGTAGAACCTCTCAGGGAAGAAATTCTACCAACTGTCGTCGTCGTCGTCGTCGTCGTCGTCTTCTTCTTCTTCTTCTTCTTCTTCTTCTTCTTCTTCTTCTTCTTCTTCTTCTTCTTCTTCTTCTTCCTCTTCTTCTTCCTCTTCTTCTTCCTCTTCTTCTTCCTCTTCTTCTTCCTCTTCTTCTTCTTCTTCTTCTTCCTCTTCTTCTTTTCTTCTTCTCCTCCTCCTCCTCTTCCTCCTCCTTCTCCTTCCTATTCCTCCTCCCCTTCCACCCTCCCCCTCTTCTCTTCTCCTCCTCCTCCCCCTCTCCTCCTCCCCCTCCCCTCCTCCTCCTCTCCTCCTCCTTGTCTTTCTTCTTCTCCTTCTTCTTTTTCTTTGCCAGCACCAAGACCTTCTCTGCCTTCTCCATTGCCAGACAAGCTTTCCTCACCCCTCTGCTAACTCCTCCATGTAGACTCAGGTACTCAAAGCCACACCTCCTGAAAATCTTCCATGAATTTTACATTCCTCACTAGATGCAACAGATCTGCTAATAAAGATGCTATTGTTTCCATATATTGAAAAAAAAAAAAAAAAGAAAGCACAAGCAAAAAACCTCTCTAGTGTAATTGTTCTGTTAGTCAATACCCCACCTTAGCCTGTTTGTTGTTTCATCTGAGGCTGGATAATTTATGGAAAATAGAGTCTCACTCAGCATCAGGAAGGTCTTCTTCCTGCATCACAATGTGGCAGAGAGCACCACACAGGACAGAGCAAGTCCAAGCATGCTCAGATCTCTCTCCCTCCTCTGTGAAACCAACCCCCTTCCCCCCCCCCCCAATCGCAGGCCTCTACCCTCATTACCTCAGATCCTAATTAGCTCCCAAAGGCTGCACCTCCGAGCACGATTAACATATCAATTTGGGGGTTAAGTTTCCAGCCCATGAATTTAGAGAGGGAACAAGGCATTGAAGCCAAGCCATCCAACTTTCAGCAGAACTGCTTTGAGAATGGTGCATGCTGGTAATTGGAGCACCAGGGAAGCAGAGGCTGAGGACTGAAGTTTTAAGACTTGTTTGGAATGTATACTGAGTTTTGAGCTACACTGGGATACATGATGAAGCCATGTCTCAAATAAGTAAGTAAATAGATAATAAAATAGGTAGGTGAGTGGATGGATAGACAGATGGACAGACAGCTGGTTGATAGAGAAATAGATGATTTATAGATAGGTAGTAGGTTGATGATAGATAATAAATAGATGGTAGATAGATAATAGATAAATAGATGGTAGATAGTATGTAGCTAATATATAGGTAGGCAAATGATTGGTGGATGGATGGTAGAGAAATAGATGATAGATAGATAGCCAGACAGATAGATGATAGATACCTCCCCAACTGAGACCTCATCCTTTCTTACCCATGCTAGTTGGTAGGTCTGCTGCTAGAGCCCAGGCTCTGGGTGAATCTGACTATACTTTGCTCAACAGCCTTCAGCAGATCCAGTGGGCTTGGACTCCAACTGCAGTGAGCCCTTGTGCTCACTGAGGCCTGGCGTGGGGGCTGCACCCCTCTTAGCGTCTTTGAGATGCAAATGTGAGCAGACCATCTAATGAGTCTGGTCTACTTGGGTGGAATTTAAGACCCACGTGGTCCTCTCAAGACTTGACAGTTCCCACGAGTCTCCAAAATGAGCTGCAGCACCTATCTGACCTAGCCCTGGCTGCCTCTCTAGGCTATGGTACCATTAATTTTGTTCATAATAAGCACACACTAAGCCAAAGATGACCTCCTGTCTTTCCTTAGTTGGGCCACGTGTGGGATTGTTATTTCTGGCAGTCTAGAAAAGATCTAATGGCAGTAACCAGAGGCATTTCCACATGCGCTGTAATAAGAGCGGCCTCTTGCTCTGAAAGGGCCAATGGCCCCTTGCAGACAGTTTCCCATTCACCTTAGTCACCCCACCACCTTTCATAACAGGAGTCAACGATCCTCTCCATCTTGAGGAGGGAACCAGGGGTTTGTTTTGTAATTCATCCTTCTGGATCCCATAGACGAGGGAAGAAAAAGAAGAAAGGCTCTTTGAAAATCAAAAGCAGTTTCCGGGTGGAGGTGGTGAGGTCATCGGAATTTCGAATACTGCGCTATGTCAGAAATTGCCTCCCTTGCCTTTCCTGCGATTCCGAAAAGTTCAAACAAACAGAAACTGGCCTCGGTCCAGACACAGCTGGGCATTTGCAACTTCCCAGGCCCCTGTTCCTCTCAGTGGCTTTGCTTGGAGCTCGTCCTGCCCTGAGTGCACTGAGCTTGGGGTGTCTGACAGGCTGAAGTTCTTCCCTGCCGCTGCATTGGATGCTAGTTAAGTAAATTCACCCTTGCCTCCCAAATGAGATGCTTTCCTTTGCTCCCTGCATCAATGGTAAAGCGTGTCGACTAGTGGCCACAGCTGAGAAACCCCTGCAGAAGGACCTTCCAGGTCTAAATTTGGCCTCCTCCAATCTTAAAAGGAAATCCAGCGTGGTTACTGTCTGTGAGGGTGGCCGTTGCTAAGGGGCCAATGAAACAACAGGCAGGCTGTCCGGATTCTTGTGGTGCTTTGGCTTCTTGCCAGAGCCTTAGAGCAGTAAGAATAATTTCTGGGCTTTTTTTCTGAGATGGATGTAATTCTGGGGGTGAGAGGAAACTGTTTGTGGAATCTGAGTCTCTTAAAGCACTGGGTCATTTTATTCTTTGAAGTAAAATCAGAGAGTGCTTGGGGGTGGGGGTGGTGAGCAGAAATCTCCACTTCAGCCGACTCTTTCCAGTTTTTCTCAAGAATCTTCTGGGGGAAAAAAAAAAGTCATGCCGGTACCCAGAAGCAAAAACCCGTTTCATAAGCGGTGCCTTGTATGCATGGCCCAAGGGTACTATAGCAAGCATGGATTTCAGTCCATAGGATGTACCCTACTTCCCAAAACTTAATTTCATTTTTATTTTGAGTTCCTACCACTGATAATAATATCAGCTACTTCAAGGTTTCCTTGGTAATGTTGCCTTACTTCTGGGGCCCCTTGATAGGACATCAACTGCTCTTGATTAACTGAACACACAGGGAGAACTAGGCAGCTTTCTGTCACTGTGGTGTAGTACCACAGTATTTTCCCTGTCCAATTACATAAGTATAAAGGAGGCCTGTGATTGGATAGGGAAAAGGGAGGCAGAGCTAAGAATTACAGAGACAGAGAGCCTGGGGCGGGGGGGGGGGGGGGGAGAAGGCAAGAAGCATGGCCACAAGTAACCAGCCACAAGTAGTTATGATATCATAAGGTTAGAATAATTGGGTTAAGGCTTTTATCATTATCAATTGGTTCTAAACTTATTATGTTGACATTTTATAATTGTGATTTTACTGATATATAAATCTGATTGGCTAACTATAAGCTTCAAGAGTTTTGATTTTACCGGGCTACTGGATATTGTGATATCTAACCATGATGTTGGGGGCCCAATTTGATTACTGGACAGAGCCAGCAGGACCCTGCCAGGACATAGCATTGTGCAGCCGGTGCCAGCACTAGAGCAGGAGCGTGCCGGTTCTTTTTTAATATTTCCTACAACAACGTGGTATTTGGGATAATCAACTTATCAGAAGCAAAAGGTTATTTGGGTTCACGGTTTCAGAGATGTTAGTATTGGCGTGTTGCTAAGGATCAATGGTGACATAGTATTGTAGTATATGGTTGCACAAAGCCCAAGGGAAGAGACTCCAGGTCTCATGACCCCTTCAGGGTCATATGTTCCCTACCCCACTCCCCAGTGGCTAAAGACTTCCCCAAAGCCCCACTTCAGAAGATTCCACCTGTCACAAAATAGTGACCCCCTTAGGGGAGGACATCTGCTCTCAGCATACACGGGCCAAACTACTTGACAAAGACTTCAGACCCTGCCTCACTCAGCCAGTGGCTCAGCACACGGTGGCCCACGCCATCCTCTTCTCTGCCTCTGTGTCACACCTCGGTTCACAGTTCAGAGGCTCCAGCCCCCTGGCCAGCTGCATCCATTACTCCAGACCTGAGGTGAGGCTGAATATCATGGCAGGTAGCTAGATGGACAGGAGGAAGCTGCTCACTCACATTAGACAGGAAGCCACCGGCTCTAACTGTAACCTAAACTGAATGCCCAGTGACTTCCTATAAAAGTTGGGTCTGGTTCTCCCTCCCAACCTCAGGCTCCTAAAAATAAGACTCAGACTCAAACTCAAAATATATTTACAAATACCTTGGCCATATAGCTAGACTCCTCTCTAGATCATAACTTAATATAATCCACTTATTCTGATCTACATTCTGCCACATGGCTCGGGTACCATGCAGCTGTCTAGTCCCGTCTTTCCAGGTGAATCTCCAGCATCTGGCTCTATCCCAGAATTCTTTCTGCCTCCCGGATGTCCCACCTTCTATTCTACCCTTTCCTATAGGCCATAGGTTTTTAATTGACAGGTGATGCATCCACACAATACACAAGATGCTCTCTCTACTACTTAACTCCAACCAGACTCTCCTCTTAATGGTTCTTATTACCTTCCCAAATGGTACCAGCAGCTGGAGACCAAGAACTCAGCATGGGAGCCTGTGAGGGTCATTTCACATTCATGGTCACTCCTCTTGGATGCTCACTGCCTTCCTCCCCACAGTACCCTACAGCTGGCACTCACAGCTGGTACCCACACCTGGCACCCACAGCTGATACCCACAGCTGGCACCCACACCTGGTACCCACACCTGGCTTCTCTGTCTCCCTTTCTTATAGTTCTTCACCCAGTTTTCCTCCAGCTTAGAGGGTTCATTTACTCTTGGGAAGATCTTCCCATTATGCCCGACTGCTGAACCCCCATGTCCTTGTTCTCCCTGACCCCTGCTCACTCCCTTTGCTGCAGGACACCCATTCCTTGTGTTCTTCCAACACCCCATACTCCCTGACGCCAGAGCCTTTGCATTCATCATTATCTTGGAAGACCTTCCTGCTTGTGCTCCACACTCTGTATACCCTGCCCAGAGAGGCCCTTTTCCCACCCCTAGACTCAGAATTCTTTGTGACTCTCACCTGCTTCATTTACCTCCACGACGACAATTTCCATCACATGACTATCTTATATACATTAGGCTCAACTTCTTATTTTACGAACACCCCCCCCCCCCCGCCAAAGCACAAGTGTCATGATAGGAGGGTCCTAATCCATCATGCCCCAGAGGTCTAGAATGAAGAATGGATGGATTTGGAAAAGTTCCCAGAACCTGCCAGGCCCTGTGCTAAATGCCACATTCATTTCAATGGAAGCAAGACACAAGCAAGCAATGGTTAATTTGACTGGCAACTTGATTGGATTAATAGACGCCTGGTCAATTAGTAAAGCACACCTCTGTGGGAGTTTCCAGAGACCATGAGATCATAAGGACTCTCACGTAACAGATAGTTTGATTTCTTTCTTTCTTTCTTTCTTTCTTTCTTTCTTTCTTTCTTTCTTTCTTTCTTCCTTCCTTCCTTCCTTCCTTCCTTCCTTCCTTCCTTCCTTTCTTTCTTTCTTTCTTTTTTTTTCTTTTGGTTTGGTTTGTTTTTTCTTGACAGCCTCGTAGGTGGGAGGCAAAGTAACTGGAGACGTGTCTTTGGAGCTCTATCTTGCTCCGGCCCCTTTCTGTTCTACTTCCTGGCCACCATAATGGGAACTGCTTTGCTCTGCTCCCAGGATCCCAGAGTCAGATAACTCCACACCACCATGCTCTCCGCACCTTTGGAAGTTGTGAGCGGAATAAACATTACATTATCTCTCCCATTTTGTTCACGGCCTCTGCTTCCATTTCTGCTTCCAGATTCCTGCTTTGAATTTCCACCCTTGATTGCCGAGAGGAACTGTAACTTGTAAGATGTAATGGGCCTCTTTCTTGCCCCTCCCCCGGCTTGCTTTTGCTCACAGTTCTGACACACCAGGAATGGGTGGGACAGCAACCCTAGGGTGGCCGGGTGGGTGGGTGACAAGTGGGGATGAGACATCTGGGAAGCCACAGGTATGTGTGTTAGTGGGGCAGAGCTACAGAGAAGTGTAGTAGGAGACCTAGGGTTGAAACAGGATTGGATCCAGATGGGCCTCTCCTCAAGCAGCCACAGCAAATGGTGGATCTCTGGGGATCTACATGTTGTATGCAGGCAGACGTGACACCCAGAGGTGGGGCTGGACCATCCTATTGGTTAATTGAAGTTCTGTCCTGCATGTTGATTGACACACCACAAACAAGGAGAGCTTTATGAGTGACTTTCCCTTCCAAAAACAGTGGTTACTACCTCTTCTGTACTGACCAAATTGTAGGGAGAGAAATAAAACCCACTGGGCACAGGAGCTTATCTTGGAGCGGGAAGAGATGAATTCGCTGTGCTGAGGGGAGCCAGAGAATGTCAGGCAGGAGTCTATGTCAGAGCAGCATTGTGGTGGGACCGGAAGGGAGAATGTCAATGGCCCTGGGCGGTCAGGTGAGTCTGGAAGCTGGGCAGTACTAGCACACCTGGTGTGTACAGGCAGTGTGTGTGGTGGCTTGGACTTGCTTGAGGGTTGATAAAACCTAACCCCCTAGATCGGTGTTTCTCAACCTGTGGGTCAGGACCCCTTTGGTGGTCATATGACCCTTTCACAGGGGTCGCCTAAGATGGTTGGAAAGGACACATTAAGATTCATAACAGCAAAATTAGAGTTATGAAGTAGCAGTGAAATGCTATGGTTGCGGGTTCCCCCACAGCATGGGGAACTGCATTAAAGGGTCTCAGCATTAGGGAGGCTGAGAACCACTGCTGATTTTAACCACCCACATAATACATGATCAGTTGGGATGCTAGAAAAGTCAAATGTGGGAGCTGGAGAGATGGCCAAGATGTCCTTGCAGAGGACTCTGGTTCAGTTCCTAACACCCATGTCTTGACTCATGATTTCCTATAACTCCAGTTCCAGAGGCCCTGACAACCCTCTTCTGGACTGCATGGGTGCCTGTATGTATAGGGAGCTCATATGTACACACGTATGCATAATATGAATCTTTAGAAAAGACCAATGCCAAGGACTAAGAGCAACCAGGTTAGGGCATCAGAAATACAGGGTGTGTGTGTGTGTGTGTGTATGTGTGTGTGTGTGTGTGTCTGTGTTTGTGTGTGTTTCTTTGTGTGTGCCTCTGTGTATATGTCTTGTGTGTGTGTCAATGTGTGTGTCTGTGTGAGTGTGTCTGTGTGTGTTTCGGTGTGTGTATCTGTGTGTGTGTCTGTGTGTGTTTCTCTGTATGTGTCTGTGTGAGTGTGTCTGTGTGTATTTCTGTGTGTGTGTCTGTATGTGTCTCTGTGTGTCTGTGTGTGTGTGTCTCTGTGTGTGTCTGTGTGTGACTCTGTGTGTGTGTGTATCTGTATGTGTGTCTCTCTGTGTGTCTGTGTGTGTTTCTCTGTGTGTGTGTGTTTCTGTGTATGTGTGTGTCTGTGTGTGTCTGTGTGTGTGTATCTCTGTGTGTGTCTGTGTGTGACTCTGTGTGTGTCTGTATCTGTATGTGTGTCTCTCTGTGTGTGTTTCTATGTGTGTGTGTGTTTCTGTGTATGTGTGTGTCTCTGTGTGTGTGTTTCTGTGTGTGTGTGTGTGTGTGCCCATGTGTGTGTGTGTGTGTGCCCATGTGTGTGTGTGTGTGTGTATTAGTTCAAAGAACTGGAGTTAAAGCCTTGTGATTGACAGTTATTCTTACCAGTAGCAGCAAGTGAGGGTCAAGCTTGGAGAGATCGGGAACACGGGCAACTGCTGGAAAGAAGAGGGTGAACCTCTCCGTGAGCTTTGTCAGCAGGAAGACCACTGCTGACTGTGGGGGCAGCTGCTGCTGGAGCTCTCAAAGGACCGTGGAGCTGGGCAGTGGTGGCACATGCCTGTAATCCCAGCACTTGAGAGGCAGAGGCAGGCGGATTTCTAAGTTCGAGGCCAGCCGGGTCTACAGAATGAGTTCCAGGACAGCCAGAGCTACACAGAGCAACCCTGTCTCCAAAAACAAAACAAAACAAAACAAACAAAACAAACAAACAAACAACAACAACAAAGGACCATGAGAAAAGATAAGACAAACAGTATTACAAAGCCTGTTTCTTTCCCCTAGTGGGAGAAATGGCCTGTGGTTGTGTACTAGAGGGAAGAATCCAGTCAAAACTAGAAACTGTACAATGTAGAAGAGAGAGAGGAGAGGTGCTGAGCTATAACCTGGGTGAGATGGGATGGGGCCTAATGCATACATCAGGGCTGGCTTCTTGGGTAGCATGGCTGGTTTGTCTGGAGGGACCTGAGGGAAGGCTGAACTGGTCCGGACACAACTATGTATGCTTGTGTTCTAAGAACTGATAGGGGATCTTTTGGGGGCAATTTCTCCACACTCTAGAAAGTTCCTGTGCTGGTTAGTTTTTGTCATTGACACAAACCAGAGTCACCTGGGAAGAGGGAATCTCGGTTGAGGGATTGACCACATCATACTGGTCTGTGGGCATATCTATGGGGCATTTTATTAATGGATGACTGATTTGCGAGGGACCAGTTCACTGTGGGCAGTACCATCCCTAGGCAGGTGGGCCTGGGTTGTCGGAAGAAAGCAGCCTGAGCACACCAGGGGGAGCAAGCCAGTAAGCACTGTCCTCCATGACCTCTGCTTTCACGTTCTGCCGCCAGGCTCCTACCTGGAACTCTTGTCCTTGGCTTCTCTTAACAACGAACTGTAAGCCATAAGACGTAAGAGAACCTCTTCCCACTGCCTGCTCTTCAGGTCCCTGTTTTATCAGAGCAACAAGAGATGCAATCTAGGACTGCTCCTATCTGCGAAAGGGCCCTGAGGATAAGTTCTTGAAGATTTGCACAGGAAAAGGGAGGCAAACCAGCCTCAGAGAATGAAGATGAGAGCCAAAGTGCCTGGAGCACTAAGAACCCATTAGTGGCTTGTGGCCATGAACTTGATGACAAACCACTCAGTTCTGTGGTTTGTCTCCAGCCACATTTGCATATGGAGGAAGGCAAAGCAAGCCAGACTTAACCGAGAGGGCTGCTTTGCTAAGCAAGGACGGAGAAGGAAAAGGAGCAAGGGGGCCATGGGCGTAGAAGGAAAGGGCTCCGCTTGGCTGTGGGGTTCAAGCCAGGCAGGAAGTGGGGGGCTGTGCCCCAAGGGTCAAGGAGCAGGGTCTGTGTAAGTATCAGTGTGATCTTACCCATCAGAGCTGGATGAGAAGAGAGTATCTTCCCCCCCCCCCCCCCCCCCCGTGAATACAAGGTCAAGGCAAGGACAGTGGCTGAATTACGGTCGAAGGCAAGGCTGTGAGGAGACACGAGATTAAGGAATTGAAATTAATTAATTAAGGAATTGACCAGTCGACCACAAGAATTGTTTTAAACTGATACTGAAATCATCAAGATATACAGGCAGGTGCTTCCAGCTTTTATTCTGCCTCTGTGACCAATTCCATTGGCAAAATAGCCCAGAGGAGAGAAAGGCTTTATTTCAGCTTAGGGGTCACAGTCCATTGCTGAAGGGAGTCAGAATTCTAGCAGGAACTTGAAGCAGAAACCACTGGAGGACGCTGCTTGCTGGTTTGCTTGTAGAGCCTTGCTTGGTTGCTTTTCTCATCCAGCACTGGGTCACCCAGCACTGGGTCACCTGCTTCTACAGTGGACCGAGCCCTTGCCCAGTCCATCCAGCACTGGGTCACCCGCTTCTACAGTGGACCGATCACTTGCCCAGTGACTGACAGCTCACAGATGTGCCTTCAGGCTGTTCTGCTCCAGGCAATCTCTCAATAGAGATTCCCTTCTCAGGTAGCTCTAGACTGTGTCAAGTTGACAGCTTAAGTTAAGCAGGACTGCAGGTGACAAGGAGCTACATTCTTTCTTTCAACTCTACAGCAGAAATACAAGCTGTAGAGAAAAACAATTTCCTGCTCCAGAAAGGCATCTTGGCAACAGCTTCTTCCTCCTCCTCCTCCCCTCCTCCTTCTTCCTCCTTCCTCTTCCTCCCCCTCCTCCTTCTTCTTCCCCCTCCTTCTTTCTCCTTCCTCTTCCTCCCCCTCCTCCTTCATCTTCCCCCTCCTCCTTCATCTTCCCCCTCCTCCTTCCTCCTTCTTCCTCCCTCCTCCTCCCTTCTCATTCCCCTCCTACTCTCTCCTTCTCACCCTTCTCCTCCCTCTTCCTCCTCCTCCTCTTCCTCCTCCTTCTCCTCTTCCTTCTCCGTCCTTCTCCCCCTTCTCATCCCCCCTTCCCCTCCTCCTCTTCCTTCCCCCTCCTCCTCTTCCTCTTCCTCCTCTTTCTTCTTCTTCCAGATATATTTATTTAATGTATATGAATAGCTTTGCCCACATGTATATATGTGCACTATGTGCATGCCTGGTGCCTCAGAGGTTAAAAGAGGATGTCAGATCCCTTGAGACTGGAGTCATGAATGGCTCTGAACCATCAGGTGGTACCAGGAACTGAACCTATATCTTTAGCTGCTGGGCCACCTCTCCAGACCTTGCAGAGAACTTTCTCAAGGGGTGTGAATAGTATTGTGGCCTTGCTGCTGGCTCAAGCATCCAAACACTCTTACCTAATATTACCTAATATTGTCAATATCCTGTGTGACTGAGTGTGTCTTCTCTATACACTCTGCCTGATCTCTGCCGGTAAGTATGACAGGTCTCAGCCACCCACACTCAGCACTCCACACTCTCTCCCACTTCCATTCTGCCTGAAGGCATGGGTTGGCACATCACATGTACCCAGAAAGAACCTTCACAAGACCTCTCCCAAGACATAAAAGAAAGCTTGTATAGACAGGAAGTCTCCATGGTCCTCGAGAGAAAACTCTATACGGCCAAGATACTGAAACACCAAAGTGAAATTCAACATCCAATCAGAACAAGTGTGCTCCCAAAACTGTGACAAAGGAGGCTTGATGCAGAGGCCTTAGGCAGCTCCTGTTCCCCATGCCCTGTCTGAAGATGGTGTTTTGTTTCTGTCTTTGCTTTAGCTCCGTGGAGCCTGACAAGTGCCTGATCCTCTATGGCGATGACCAGGTAGGTTGTGTGTGTGTGTGTGTGTGTGTGTGTGTGTGTGTGTGTGTGTACCGAGTCAAGAACCAGAATGATGTCTACTGTGCTTTCCAGGGGTGAAGCGGGGGGACTCCCTTGTGTCCTGAGGCTGAGACCAGACCAAGAAGGAAAATAGAAAGGCAGACAAGATGGGATGAGAACAAGAACACTCAAAGAGCACATGAGTGGTGCTCCCTAACCTGTGTGATGCTCCCTAGCACTCGAGGGGTGCT
The DNA here is from genome assembly GCF_000001635.26 of Mus musculus. Taxonomy (NCBI): domain Eukaryota; kingdom Metazoa; phylum Chordata; class Mammalia; order Rodentia; family Muridae; genus Mus; species Mus musculus. The sequence goes on from NC_000071.6 coordinate 149,523,346, forward strand.
CACTAATGTGTAATGTCCCCTAACATGTGAGTGATGCTCCCTAGCATGTGAGTGGTCCTCCCTAGCATGTGAGTGGTGCTCCCTAGCATGTGAGTGGTGCTGCTATCATGTGCATAGTCCTCCCTAACTTATATATGTTGCTCCTTAATGTGAGTGTGGTGCTCTCTGCTGTGTGTGCTGCTCACTAACATACAAATTAGGCTCACTAATACACCCATTGTGCTCACTAAGGAGCCTGATGCTTTTAGTACTATCTATTCACATCACTACACCCCGCAAGGCAGAGGTCACCATGAGTGCTTATAAGAATGAAGAAATTGAGGTACAGTGCAGCTATGCAGTTTCCCCCAAGCTTCTGTGTTCCAGAGATGGGGGACTGGTCTATGCCCTTGGCTCTAGACTTTCATGATCACCAAATGTCCCTCGTTAAACAAATACTTGAAGACACAGGCTAGGAATAGAGGACCCTGTCTAAAATCCCTGCTGACAAAAGAGGGAGGGACATTGCCTCCCCCAGATGAGTCTCCACTCAGCCAAGACAGAAAAATCCTTCAGATGAATTTTGCTGCACAATTAGAAATAAGGCCTAAATGCAGATTGCCCCAGCAGAGGAGACTGAGTGACCTAAACACAAATTGTGACTGGATGACGAATTTCTAGACTCTTCCTGGTGAGCTGATTTAGGCAGGTCAGGAGGAAATGGAGCATGCGTAGAATTGAACCCACCCCCACTTCCCAATCTCTCTCAGGCACCATCTCTCTGTGGTACTTGAAATGTCTTTTCAAACAGAGGTTTTTCTTAAGAGGAGAGAGAGCAGACAGGGGACACACACACACACACACACACACACACGAACACACGCACACGACGTATTAAATCTTACAGAGATCTGCAACCCAAGCCCCACGAGGTGGAAGCGGAGACAAGCAATACGCTGCCCTGCTGTAGGGAGCACCATTCATAAAGACTAGTACGGGAACGGTGCCTTGGATTTGGGCCACACAGCCTCCAGGCTGGAATTCCCCAAATGGAAGTTGGCAGGACTGTGAGGCAGAGGGAAGCCTCTCTATGTCCTCGGTGTCCTGTGGCAGCCAGCCCCTGTTAGTGGAGTTCCCTGCCTCTGCCTCTGCCTCTTCTTGGATGCTTTCCTGGGTATGGGCTGGCCTGGTTACTGCCTTCCAGCACACGCCAGAGAGGGAAGCCAGAACCGGTCCAGGCAGCACCGGCTGCTCATTAGAAAGCAAGCTGATTGCTGGAAATGCAAATGACCCATTTCACCTTATCCTTCTGACAGACACGCTGGGAGCGATGACTGGTTGCTCCCTACCTGTCACCACTGCAGCTCTGATCATTGTGTGAAGTGCCTGCCACACTTGAAGTGCATAGATAGCAGCCATCACGAGCGCCCTTCAGTTGTAGACGCAATCATCCATTGCCCCCTAGTGGAGTCCATGTGAATGACATGGTAGGCACCCCGTGTGTGCTGATTTAGGATTTAAGCAAATCGAGGTTGCGTTTTATTTTAAGAATGGCTTGCAGCTCCTGCTGATTTCATCTCGGCTGCTCGTATCTGTGTCTCTTAATTAGCAGCCATGAGATGGAATAAAATGTCAATCACGGGTGATTTGCGGAGCTGAGTTTGAATGTTAAAAAGTCATGGCATTTTCAAACCATATTTAAGACCTCATTTGATGATCATTCAAATTTTTTTTTTACCCTTAGTCTGGGAAAAGGTTTAAAATGAATGTAGTGTTAAGCATCTCAGGTTGGCATTTCGCTGAGCTTCGGGGTTATGTGAAAGAGAAACAAGATTATTTGTAAGACAGAGGCAGTAACCGAGTCTGCTTTGTCATCTAATCTGTCTCCTGACCCTGCTCTGGTAGATTTCAGAGGCTCCCAGTTTGCATAGTTCTTTGTTGTCCTGTATCCATGGTACCAGGGACTCAGTCATACTTAGCATAAGAGGAGCTAGATTTGTGACAAGGGACCTTTTTTATCACCACATTTGTGAAGGCTGCTTCCTGGGTGACTGTCCTTGCAGTGTCTGCAGAGCTAAGGCTCATAGCATGCATTAAAAGGCGATTGTCAACAGTACTTGGCTGTGCCACAGTAAGTTTATTAAGGGATCTGCTTCATGAGAGAGAGAGAGAGAGAGAGAGAGAGAGAGAGAGAGAGAACTTAATATGTTATTTTTCATTATGTGGGTCTGTGGGGGGGGATGGGCACATGGGTGCAGGTAGCTGCAGATACCAGCAGAGGGCGCTGGTTGCTCCGGAGTTGGAGTTACAGGTGTGGGTGCTGGGAACTGACCTGGATCCTCTGAAAGAGGCAGTGTGCACTCTTAACTGCTGAACCATCTCTCTAGCCCTGAAGTGTGTGTGTGTGTGTGTGTGTGTGTGTGTGCATGCAAGCAAGCATAAGGCAGTCAGAGGACAATGTGCAGGAGTCAGTTCTCTCCTTCCACCATATGGGACACAGGGATCAAACTCAGGCTTGTCAGGCTTGTGGCAAGAGCCTTTAGATAATGAGCCATCTCACCAGCCCTAAACTAATACATAACTTTTTTAAACTTTTATTTATTTCGTTTGTGTGGTATTTTGCCTGTGCACACATCCATGCAGTGCTGTAGAAGCCAGGAAAGGGTGTCAGATCCCCTGGGACTGGAGTTACTGCTGGAGCCGAATACTGCTCTGTGGGTGCTAGGAGCTGAACCTGGTCCTAACCACTGAGCCACCACCCCCAACCTATCAGTACATAAGGTTTACACTTTCTACAGGACTTTCTTATTGCCAGGACATTTTAAAAATGGAATTATGCCAGAGTTCAATGCCTCCCTTGTCTTATCTGTGACTCTGTGGACTGTACCAACTCCTTTCTAGTAGCCAGTACTGATGCCATCTAGACCTTTGTGGGAAAGTCTGGGCCAACCCTACTACTCCCTAAGGCAGTACTACGGGGGCGGGGGCGGGGCTGGGGGGTGGGGTGGGGGCTGGGGGACGGGGATGGGATCAGCTTTCATCTGTACTTAAGGAAGGATGCTTCAAGAACATTATCCCTCAGACAGTGTTCTGGGATTTGTGACCCTGTTGAGGAACCTGATGAGAGACTGTGATTGGTTGGGGCGATCTGGTCACAGACAATGGTATCTGCTTGAGACAGAGAAGCAAGCTCCCCTCCTCCACAGCATCTCTGTTCAGTGAATGTGTTTACATCGGGCTGACTGTGGGTCATTAAGCCCCAGTGATAGGAAACTTTTAGGAGAGGAAACCATTCGTGCATACACAGGAAATAGAACTCAGTTGGCAAAATTTTCCACCCTGTGTAGATCTGAAACCACGGTCCGCAAGGTGCTTTAGGGGACCTTCCTCAACACACTGCTGTTTCCCCCAGAATGCTACGGAAGCTTTCTACTGGTGACTCAATGTTTTAAACTTTTCCTCTTGAGTCAGAGATGAACCGAAGCCCAGCGAGGCTCAGGGTGAAGAGGAAAGCTATTGTCTGGCCTTTGGCTTCCGTCATGGGGTGGGGCTTGACTGCTTAGCAACTGAACAGAAATCTGTGCCAAGGGAGGCTAAGAACCCCCTGTAAAGCTTGCCTCGGAGCTTGGCACAGCGAAACCAGATTGTTTGTTGGTTTGTTTTTTCCCCACTGCCTGCCACCCGTTCGTGATGTTACCGGTTACCGTGTGGCCCATGCCCCTCGGATGGCTCCAGATCACCTGGTTTCATTCATTCACTGTGTTTCACGGACTTTGACGTCCCAGAACGGAATGATCATCATTGTCTCTATAAAGACCTCAAACCAAGATACGATTTAGTGAGAAAGGGGACACAGCTGAGAGAGACCATGTCTGAAAACTAGGACTTGTATACATCCTCCATTAAATCTAAATTAAAATTAAGGTAGATTTTTTTTCCATCCATCTTGGGCATTTCCAAACTGACTTAGAGGTCTGGGGTGTACCTCAGTGGTAGAGTGCTTACCTAACATTTATAAGGTCCTGGGTTCAGCGTCAGAATTCTGTCTAAACTCCACCCCACAGTTACCTGGCAACAGGCAGGTAGGCCTGACCCACTATAAAAGGGGCTGCTTGCCCACTCCTCTCCCTCTTGTTCTCTTGCTCTCTTGTTCCCACTCTGTCCCCTCGCCTCTTCCCCGCCCCCCTCCACGTGCTCATGGCTGGCCTCTACTCCTCTACTTCTCTACTCTCCCTCTCTCTGCCTTTCTCTGCCTCCACTGCCCTCTTAACTCCCCTCCCCATGCCCTGAATAAACTCTATTCTATACTATACTATACTATACTATACTATACTATACTATACTATACCTGTGGCTGGTCCCTCATGGGGAAGGGATGCCTCGGCATGGGCCCGCTGAGACATTCCCTTCTCCCACACCTCACCACACCTCATAGCACATATCTCCTATTTATTTATTTATTTATTTATTTATTTATTTATTTATTTATTTTAAACACATCATTCAGGACTGAAGGAAGAAAGACAAAACTCATGGAAATGATTTTAAGTGATTCTTAATAATTCATATTTAAAATTACAACATTTCTGCTTCTTAGACTTCAACTACAGTTTCATCTGGTACTAAGGTCACCTGCCCAGAGACCTGGTGTGAAGCGAAGCGGTAGGCAAGACAGAGAAGCCCTGTTCTGAGCTGGCTGTCCTCCCGCTTAAGGAGCAGCTGTCTTAGTGGCCTCCCAAGCACCAACGCCAGGGCACCCGCGCCAGCTGCCACACTGGAGCTGCCGGAGTTCCACACCAGTAGAGTTTTATGTAAGGGCTTCAAAGCTACAGCAGCCACCGCAGTAGCTCTGACCTGGCCTTTCATGTCTCAGTCCAGACAAACGCGTGATTGAAGAAAGGATTCATCCAAGCCCGTGTCACATTGGCCATCTGGAAACCCGCCAGCCGCTCATTTAGCAAATTACTTTGTTTAAAGGCAGCTCTGTGTTCCAGCGTTTGTGCTACCAGGATGGGTCTCATAATTCCTCCGCCTTGGTTTATCCGCTCGGCTCCTCTCGATCTGCCTAGCAACTTAAAAGACTGTTAATGCGTGACAAGGCACTTGACCCGCATGATTTTCGAGCGGAGGGAGAGCATTCGTCTTGTGCTGGCTTGTCCTCTCCTCCAAAGCAAGGGCACGACGCCCCGCGCTCTCTGTCTTAATGAAGCCTGCCTTTATTAAGAAGCCCATTAAGCTCCACAGGGCCCAGCCATCCAGCACTGTAAATATTACCCCATAGAAATTCACATAGGGCCCTGGCGCGGGGTGGGGGATGGGGAGTACGGTAAGCGCTCACCCATTCTGCCAGTCTGGAGGAGACCTCAGCTCTCTGTTGATGGAAGGCTGTTGCTGTTTGACAGGCTGATGCCTCTTTGTTTGGAAAGATGAGTTAGAATCGTTAGCAGGTAATGTCACAAGGCCCCTGGGGTGGTTTGAATAAAAGAGTTGGAAGCAACCTGACTACAGAATAGCAATGAGTTCTCAGGTGTCTGATCTGGATTTTCTTCTTCCAAAAGAGGAAAGAAAGAGGAAAAAGGAGCCCACAGAGGCTGAGATGGTTTCTTATCAGGATGTTGCGGGTCACTTTGTCCTGATATGGTTTATCATCTGTCATTGACCAGGGCAAATGATCTTGGTGACTGTTGTTTCCATAAATTGCTCATCTGGGGTCGTGGTATTCTTAAGTCTGGAAGCTAGAAGCTCAAATCAGTGAGTGGATCAAAGACATATCGTGTGTTCAGTATCTAGCTAGGCCCTTTAAGGGGGCGGGGGGGGGGGGAGGATCACACAATAAATGTGCTTTGGGAAGTTTTTTTTTTTTTTTTTAAAGTGTGTCTATTTAGTGACTAGTAAAGACTCGGACTGGGTGTCAAATGTTGATGTGATTTGGGCCAAGGTTGCCTTAGTCCTCTCTTGGAATTATTTTTAGAGGTAACTGAATTAGTGATGACATATAGTAAGAACTCAACCGTGCTACTTGATATGTTTTGTAAAGCGCGGTATGCTTCACTGGGAGGGGGTGTCTTAGTGGGTGCCCCCTGTCCCCAGGTACCAGTCATACAACACGGGTCTAGTATAAAATGTTCACTTGAGGCATGGGAAGGGGGTTGAGAAAGGAGTTGAAGTAGAGAAAAAGAAGGGACAGAAAAAGATGGGGAGAGGGAGGGTGGGGGGGTCAGAGAAAGAGAGAGAGAGAGAAAGGGGTCAGAGAGAGTGAAGAGAGGCCAAACAGTTCTTTTTATAGCAACCCAGGCTCCCACCTGGCTGTTGCTAGGTAACTAACTGTTGGGAGGAACCTAGAAGGAATGCTAACGTGCTAACACTAATAACACCAGGTATGGGATAGCTATCCTCGGTATTGGCACCGCTAAAGTAGTCACTGGACTGGATCGAGGGAAGAGAGCTTTATGAGCCAACTCCATACATGTACCAACTCCAGGTAGGGAGAGGGCGGCCTGTGAATGGCACTGCATAAACCGGGCACAGCCTTGGTGGGCAGGGAAAGAAGTGGGTAGGTAGCTAGGTGGACTGGAAGGAAGCTCGAGTTCAGAGCACAGGAGTGGAGATGATGAACGAATGAGGGGCTGTGTTGGTGGAGGCTTGAAGGCTAAGGGGTCTCAACATGATCTAGCTGGTAACAAGCTGCCATCTTGCTTTCTTGCAGGAGAGCCGCAGAGAGCTCTGGGTCGGTAAGGGAGAAGATGGAAGCTAAGAGGCGGGGGGAGGGGGGGGGTGGTGGTCCAAGGCCAGTCATCACCCCAGGTCAGATGGACGAGACGTTCCGTGGAGGCAGCCAGAGGATGCATGGGAGGGAATGAAGCTGTAATCCCCTTCCAGAGGAGCCAGGCCTGAACTGACACCCATACACACACCAGGTGGAAAGGAGAAGGGAAGGAGAAGGGAGCCTTTGGGGACCACCCAGGCGGTTGCTCCGCCCACCATGTTCCAAGCATAGGTCGCTAGGACCCCAGGAGACTGACACGCCTTTGGAAGCCGATGAAGCCGTGGAGCTTTCTGGATAGCTGCGAGTGTTCAGAGTGAAGTGAAGGGCAAACGCAGGGGTCCATTGGAAGGCGCAAGTCCCAGGGGCCCATGGGAGCCACACAGGTGTAAACACACCAGTGGTTTAGGGAAGACAGCTCCATGGTTTTAAAAAAAACATCCTTCAAGGACCCAGAGTGTTGAACTGAAAGGACTCAGTGTTACAGTGAAGCTGCAAACCCCTGAGACCCCAACTCTAAGACAAGAGAGGAACTAAGAGAAGCGAGGCACCTGAGCAACCAACGGGGCCAAGAGGTGCTGAAGTGAGAAGGGGTTGATCGCTAGCTGAGGGATGCAGTCACTGAGAAGATGCCATTCAGGAGCACGAGAAGTGAAGCCATCTTGAGAAGAGTTGGGGTGGGGGTGGGGGGAGGGGGAGGGGAGAGAAGCCAGGTGGCAGGGCTCTAGGGAGGGGTGCACAAGGAGACAGCAGGGCCTTGCTGTTGATTTGGAAGTCCAGGGAGGAGAGAAGGTGGAGATTCCTATATAGAGAGTGAGTATCTCCATGCCATTATAATAGCATAAAGAGGAGGTGAGAGACCCACAAATGCTGACAAAATGCCATTAATAGATTATGCTCTGAAATGGTCTTACATATGAAATGGGCTTTCAGGGGTATATCGTGCATTTAACTGGGGCTGGCTTTCAGCTTCAGAGGTCTAGTCTGTTAGCATCACAGCAGGAAGCAAGGCAGTGTGCAGGCAGACATGGTGCTGGAGAAGGAGCTGAGAGTTCTACATCTTGATCTGAAGGCCATCAGGAGACTGTCTTCCGTGGGCAGCCAAGAGAAGGCTCTGGATCATGGTGACCAGACTTGATCATGTATATGAGACCCCAAAGCCCCACCTCCGCAGTGACACATTTCCTCTGACAAGGCCACACCTCCTCCAACAAGGCCATACCTCCTAATAGTGCCATTTCCCATGGGCCAAGCATATTCAAACCACCACAGTGGTTTATCAAGAAAATAACACAAGGTCTGGAGAGATGGCTCAGGAGTTAAGAGCACTGTCTACTCTCCCAGAGGTCCTGAGTTCAATTCCCAGCAACCACATGGTGGTTCACAGCCATCTATCCTGGAATCTGATACCTCCTTCTGATATGCAAATACTCATATACATAAAATGAATAAATCTTTTAAAAAGGAAAGAAAGGATGGGAGGGAGGGATGGAGAGAGAGAGGGAGAGGGAGAAGGAGAGGGAGAAAGAGAGAGAGAGAGAGAGAGAGAGAGAGAGAGAGGGAGAGAGAGAGAGAGAGAGAGAGAGAGAGAGGGAGGGAGAGAGAGAGAGAAAATGATACAAACTACCAAGGAACAAACTGTTCTGACTCAGCCAAGATTCTGGCACCTGTCTGAACTCAAAGACCCTCAATGTGGCCCTGTTCTGCAAATTACAATCTCCACTGCCTTGTGTACATCATTCAACCACACTGTTCCCATCTTGGAGAAAGAAAAAAAAAAAAACAGTGAAGAAATGATAAAATTGGCAGCCAAATGACATCATCCTCTCGTAGTCATTATTATTGTTTTTTTTTTTTTCCTGAAACAATGTCTCATTTTGATGTCTAGTCTAAGCTTGAACTCATCACCATCCTTCTGCCTCAGCCTCCTGAGTTCCGAGATTACATGTGTGCACCACCATGTTCATAAATCTTATGAGATTATTGTGGGAATTTAATGCACTAAAATATACAATGCCACTGATGAATGAATATTGGAAATATTGAATATTGGAAAATGCTAGCTCTTCCCCACTGGCAATACGCAGAGTCTGTTAGATACCCCCATGGCAGCAAGGGTCTTTTGTTGTTGTTTTCTTTTCTTCTTGAAATTAAAATATAGTTACATCATTATTATACATACCTTATTCTTATGCCAGTATTTTCCACTGTATCAAATGCAATCCCAGACAATGCTCACTGTGCTGTGTGTGCTGGCATGATCAAGGTCCTCTGGGTGCCACAGGGCAGTGCCCTGTGACTCTGAGTCCTGACACTTGGACAGGTGCAGTCTGGCTGAGCTCATGTCCCACTCAGGGTTATAGGACCTGAACTCAGGTCCCGGTGTCTCTGCATGTGACATCCCATCTGCTTGGAAAGGGGTGGGGGAGGTTCTGCAATGTCACACACTCCTTTTGCGTGAGAAATGCTGGTGGCTGTCTCTGCTGAGAGCGCATGCTTCTAGCATCCGTGGAACAAGCGGGACGTGTTGAGTTTTCACTCATTCTTTTCTTCTTTTTCAAATTGATTGCAGGGATGTGTGAACATTCTGTTTTTGGCATCTGTAGGTGAACTACTAAGGTAAATATTGAAGTCTAAATGCAATTGCAGAAGAAGTGGAGCCATATGTTTTTAAAGCAAAAAAATTTTTTTCACAATATTTTGTATATGTGGTATAAGACTAAACCAAATGTTCTCAAGATGGCCGAGGGGCTTGGGGAAATGGCCCACCCGGTAAAATGTTTATTGTTCAAATGTGGGGATCCCCAGCACCTACCTAGAAGCTGGGTGCAGCACACCGACAATCCTAACTGTGGGGTTGGAATGAAAACCGGTGAATCCAAGGAGAAGGCCATCTGACCAAGCTACCTTAACTCAGCCTTAACTCTCAGGTTCAGTGGGAATCCCTGTCTTTAAAGAAGGTGGGGAACAAATGAAAAGTATACCTAATGTCAACCTCTGACTACACACACACACGCACACACACACACACACACACACACGTTGGGGGCTTGGGGGCTTGGGGGCTTTGCTTTTCTCCTTTCTAATTTTCTTAGGCTCACATTCCCACTTCACACTCTTGCTCTGTTCCATGTTCACTTCTCAGCATTGCCCTCACTCTCCTGTCACGACCACAATACCAAACGTACCTCCAAAGCTGGATTCCTTCATCTATTCAGGAAACAGTTCTCCATATAACAAAGCAAATGATAATAAGATCAGTAATACAAAAAAAAAAAAAAATCAAGATGGATGTTTCAAGTAAGCATAAAATATCTAGATAATTTAGCTGTGTAACTCACAGTGAGCAAGCTGTGTGTAGTATTTTGAACAGGAATGGCCCCCACAGGGCTCATAGATTTAAATGCTTGGTCATTTGGCAGTGATTGGGCTACTTGACAGGGATTAGGAGGTGTGGCCTTGTTGGCGTGGGTGTGGCCTTGTTGGAGTGGGTGTGACCTTGTTGGAGGAAGTATATAACTGGCAATGGGCTCTGAGGTTTCAAATGCTCAAGCCAGGCCCAGTGTTGGTGTTTTTCTCTTGCTGCTGCTTGATGATCCATATGTAGAACTCTCAGCTACCTCTCCAGCACCGTGTCTGCCCACACAACACCATGCTTCCTGCCATGATGATAGTGGGCTAAATCTCTGAAACTGTAAGCCAGCCCTGGCTACATGTTTGCCTTTATAAGAGTTGCCTTGGTCATGTCTCTAAAACAGAGATAAAATGCTGACTAAGACAGTGTGTAACGAACATCTCCCATCCCCCCACAACCAAAATTTATTTGCTATTCCAATCATAGTTCAAGTAGTTGACCAAGTAATACATGTATTTGGTGGGCAGCCTCCATGTGGTGATTCAGACACCAAGTCTCTCCCACACCCAAACAGCCAAGTGGGGAAAACATGAGGAAAAGGACAGTGCAGAAGAGCTTCCCACTTCTGCCTAATGTGTTAGTCACTCTCCTGACGCTGAGATAAAACACCATGAGTGAAAGCAACTTGTGGAAGAAAGAGTTCATTTTGAGTTATGGTTCTGGGGGTGGAGGTAGGGTCCATGGGGGGTGGGGGGTGTATCACAGCAGGCTGTGAGATTCTCATTTCTCATGCAAACTGACACAGCCCGTGTTCCAGTAGCCAGTCACAGAGCCACCTTTACTGCATCTTTCTCCCACCCCGCTGCTCTGAATGTGTCTCTCCAGCAGTCCTGGGATCCAATCCTGTCTCTTCCAGAAAGTGTCTCAGCTCACGGCTCAGAGCCCTCCTCTGCAGTGCCTGTGACATGAACCACACCCAGCACCTTTCTTACCACCAAACGCACCTGTCCTTTAACAGGGTTCACCGTTGCAAAGGCAGGGATGGTGTCTGTCAGCTTCTTAGCAGCAAGACAACATACCCAAGATAGACAACTTTAAAGAGAAATGGGTTCTTTTTGCTCAGTTTGGGAAATTACAGCCCTCGATCATTTTGCCTATTGCTTATAGCCCATAGGGATATGGTATCATCTCATGGTAGCCTACAAACAAAGGAGACAGGAAGAGGAGGGGTTGGGATCTCAATATCCCTTACAAAGCACCCCCCCCAATGATGTAACTTCCTCCCTTTAAGCCACACTGCTTCAAGGTTCTATCACCTCCCACCAGTTGGACAAAGATGTCAGTACACTAAGCCTTTGGGGAATTCTCTATATTCACACTGTAGGGGTGAGAGAATATGGCCCACCAGCCCAAAGGTGTGGTGCCTGGAAGGGACTTCCCCTGCCTCCAAGTCCCGCAGGATTATCCAGGAAACATTACCATTCACCCAGAGCTGGTTGAGATTTGCAGACGGTAATTCAGACACATCCAGGAGGAAAGACCCGCTAAACTAACGAGGTGACACAGGATGTTCTGAGATCAGGGCTTAGGAGGCAAACCTGTCCTGGAGAGGAACAAACTGACACCAAGGACTGGGCAGTTGGAGATTGGTTCTAAGGCTTTGATTCAATTGGGAATCTGTGTGTCTAAACGCTAAAGGTCCTTGTCTCCTATTGGTTTTTGATTGATCAATAAAGATGCCAGCAGCCAATGGTGCACAAAGGGAGACAGGGTAGGACCCTTAGAGTTGCCCAGAGTAGGACCCAGTGGGGAGGAGATGGAGGATAACCAGGATGCAGTGGGAAAAGGAAGAGAGAGCTGCAGGAGAGAGAGAGCCAAAGAGCCGTGTGAGAATTCAGGTAAGTAGTCACTGGCCACTTCCTCGATTGGGTGTGGGGCAGCAGGGGAAGGTTTAGGAGTGCCCAGCCTTTGAGGTAGCCAAGGCATTTTAAAATTAACTGGTGTGTGTGTGTGTGCGTGTGTGTGTGTGTGTGTGTGTGTGTGTATGTGTGTGTGAAACCAAAGAGTTCCTGGGCAGGTGGCTAGAAGTGCTCAACCCACCAGGAGTATAAAGCACTGTAGCAGAAGCTCTCTGCTACACTGGGTGGCTACCTGGCTGCTTCTTAGAATCCGGAGATTGTCTCCTGAAGTGATTCAGAAAGCATAAGTCAGAAATGAGCTTGTCTTTCAAATTAGCTAAAGGCCTTTTTTTTTTCCAGACAAAAAGGGAAGATTGCCAAAAATCACCATAGAACCACAAGCTAAACACCACCACCACCACCACCACCACACACTCACACACACCCGTGTTCTGGGTTACAGGACATTCCATGCCAACATGTGCAGGGACGCATGTCTGATTCATATACTCTTTGGTAGAGCCTTTCCTATGCGCTCTTCTGTGCTTTAAACTGTCTTCGGGTGACATGCAATACTTGACGGAATGAGAATGGTAGGCAAATAGTTGGCTGTTATCCTGATTTTTTACAGAACACCGGCAAGAAGACTCTGTGTTCGATACAGATGCAGTTCGTGCTGAGCATGTTTGATGCTTGCTTGCCTGAACTAGAGGATGCAAAGCCGACATAGAGCATACAGCAGGCTAACTGTGCAGCTGTCCAGTTCAGACCTTAACGATCCCCATTCAGACGTTTTTGCTGGGGCCTCTGGTTGGTTCCTGAAATGTCATTCATGCTGCCTGGGAACCAGTGGAGAGGATGTGGCAAGCTTAATAGATGGGAGGGGGAGCAGGGATCAGCCACACAGGGTAGCTAGGTGAGCCTATCCCATGTGGGAGCCTTAAGTAAGAGGGTGCGCTTCCTCAGCACAGGTTCCTCACAGTGAGGCCGGGAGAAACGGCCAGTCTCCCTGCACCCTGGACGTACTGGTAGGATATGATCGCTCCTCCTTAGCATAGGCTACAGAAGCATCCTAAAATGGCCTCTCCGTGAGAAGACGTGGGACTCTTCCAAATGGAAATGTCCTTGTTTGATGTCCTCTGTGGAGCATCTTATTCCCAAACATCCTCTGGCAACAATAGACAGAAATGCAGGTCTGTCCCTGTGCCCACACTTATATTCCTGCAGATGGGCAGATAGGGGGGACACTTAACACACTACCTCCTCAGCGTCCACCAGAACAACATTGGGGGTGAGTATGTGTTTGTGGGCTGAGGTATCGGAGGGGTGTTAGTAGGTGACCTAGGGATGGGTGTAACTACTGCATGACAGATGTATACACACACACACACACACACACACACACACACACACACACGGTCAACACCACCTCTCTTCACAGCCACTGGAGGGGAGCTATCCTTGCACCAGACTATCAGACAAAGGGTGTTCATTTCCCCCAGAGACTTTTGCTGATAATAGTAGCTTGAAGCTCTAGAGAGAACAGCCTGGAACCAAGGAGAGATAAAGCCAGATTCCTGCCCACTCCAGAGTCATAGAGAGTGCTACCGAGCCAGCACTGTGAGCCTAGACAGTACAGATGTCCCACAGTCACCCCTAAAAGATCCCTTATGTCACATAGAAGCTCTTAAGATGTCCCAATGGACATCCACACCAGCGACTTTAAAATATAGCCCTAAGTCTCACCCCTGAAAAAAAGAAGTTCAAAATGCATCCCCAGTGCAGTGGGGGACATCTCTAACACATTCTCCACAGGTCACCTTTTGTCACATGTCCAAATGAAGCTTCTAGTTTCACCCTACGAGCATGGGCTACAAAGCAAACACCCCCTTTCCAATCACCCCATAAGGGCTCTTGACCCTCACACAGGACATGTCATAATTACACTGCAACTCCTCCCTCCAGGGAAAAAAAAAACAACTCATGATGCCCCAAACCCAAGCATACACCTGTGCACACACCATCACTCATATTGGTTCTTCATATGAGAGAAAGAACGAGAGACAGAGACAGACAGACAGATAGACAGATAGACAGACAGAGGGAATTTCCTGTAAGTATAGTCTCCTACACACAGCCTGTGCACTCAGGCACAGGGAGGATGCTGGTATCCATGATAGTGCCCCCACCTCAGACAGAATTTGCAGAAACCACTGGGGGCTTCCCAGACACACTTCCCTCAAATTCAGGTGGACACGGATGGACACTGCCTGGCCTGACACACTCAGGTGCACACACAGACAATTGACATCTCAGACAATCTTCCAGCTAGGATCTAGAAAATCAATGCAATCCTTTTATCGTGAACAACCAGGATTATGGTTAACAGTACTCCAGCATGAAATGGTAGGGAACAGAAAAGAACGCAGATGCGATCGCAAGACCCAGTGTCCCATCCCTCTGGCTGACCCAGGTAGAAGCAAGCAGGTAGGATCTCTTCCATCAGGATTCTTAAAGAAAAAGGAGCAGAGAAATTTCGAGAAAGCTGTTTCAGGAACTAGTCCATTCTGACCTCTGTGATGTAGGGGGTTCCCAGCCTGCCTTCTGAGACAGCTGCCCATCTGCTGAGTCGTAAGGGCTGGGGCTCCGTGTAGCTCTGCAGCCGGCTATCCCTATGATCCAAAAATGACAGGAAAAGGGAGGGGCAATCCCCCCAAAAAAGAATCTCCAAATTTTTCTTAGAAAATAGGTCCTCTCACACTGAGCTCAGAATTGTGGGTGGGAGAGGGAGGAGGGGACAGACGTAAGCGATCAAAAAGAAAAGCAAGCGGGACCGATCAAAGGGTAGGAATGCAAGAAATAGCCCTGGGCAGCTGGGAACCATCTGGGAGCCATGAGAACGGCAGAGGATTCTAGTAAAGTGGGCACCACTTATCGTGAGAGGAATTTACGGTCTTCCAGAGCTGGAGAGAAGCCAGACTCACGGGGCTACTAACAAATCTAGCGCTTCCCCACCTCCCCCCACCCAGGTTTAGTCTGTGGCGCATCTGTTCCTATCTGCAGTGGACTAGCCAAGGACATCCTAGTTTCAGGGGATACCAGAAGGGTGCTGGGGGATGGACTGGGATAGAACGCATGCTCTCCGGATGTCAGTGGGAAAATAGAACAGGAATAAAAATACTTGACATTTGCCTTAGATGGGAGTTTTCTGTGAGCTAGACGTCACTGCGCCCAGTCCACCTGAGAGAAACAGTTTAGGGAAGATCGTCCCATGACTGTCACTCTCGTTTCAGAGGGTTCAGCCTGTAGCGGACCATCTCTCTGACAGAACACCATGGCTGCAGCACGTGGTGAGAGATAGCCTCACTTCCTGGCAGACAGCCTTCAGAATGACAGGAAGGAGTCAGGAATTATACGTTCCCAAGAATCCTCAGCCAAGTGACATGCTTCCTCCAGCCACGCCTTGCATCCAAAGTTTTGGCAGCCTCCACAATAGTGTCAGAAGCTGCACCAACATGCTCCATGCCCTTTGTACATAGCATGAGCCTGTGGGAAGCATTTCTTTTATTTCAGTCATGGCAGGTTTGGGGTTTGTTTGTTTGTTTGTTTATAATGTCTTATATAAAGAAGAATCGCCCTAGCTTGCTTATTTCTCATGTCCTAATACCAGGCACCAAGTTATGGCTGTTTTAACTCCCATAACAGCCCTAACCTATGGCTGTCTCCTAGGGACCACTGCTCTCATTTAACCAGTCCTCAGTATCATAGACACAAACTTCTACCTGGCCTCTCTTGTCCTCACTCCTGACCCCTTATTTCATTTGGATGGTTTGTAGGGTGTCTTAGTCAGGGTTCTTTAGAGTCACAGAACTTATGGACTGTCTCCAGATGTTAAAGGAAATTTTTTGGAACGACTGACAGGCTGCAGTCCAACTAACCCAACAATGGGCAGCTGGGAATGGAAAAATCCAAGAGTCTATTAGTTGCTCGGACTCAGGAGGCTGGGTGTGTCAGCTGGACTTCTGGATAAGCTGGAATCCTGAAGAAGTGGGTTCCAACCGATGTGCTGGCAAGTAAGTGCAAGCTGGTGAAGAAGAGCGAATCTTCCTTCTTCCATTGTCCTTATGCAGGCCTCCAGCAGAAGGTGTGGCCCAGATTAAAGGTGTGCACCACCACACATGGACCTGAATTGTTCTTGGAACTTGCTCTGTCCCAGGCTGGCCTTGAACTCAGAGATCTTGCCTTTCTCCTGGGATTAAAGGCATGCACCACCTTGCTTGGGCCTAAGCTTTTCGTGGCCACTGTGCCTCAAGATCTGAATGAAAAGCCTGTGTCTTCCAGCCTCAAGATCTGAATCACAGGTGTTCATTCCGAATATAGTCAAG